>NW_020885694.1:0-10380 GCF_003945725.1 Corapipo altera
AGCTAGGGGAAGGTGAAAAGGAATTAGACTTTTTGATTGACACAGGAACAACATTTTCAGTTTTAAATCAGGAACTAGTGCCAAAGAGTGATGAGTTTGTACAAGTTGTGGGAGCAACAGGCCAACCAGAAAAAACTTACTTCCTAAAACCTATTAAATACAAAATTGGAAAGCAAATGGGGATCCATCAGTTTCTATACTTACCAAATTCTCCAAAGCCTCTACTAGGTAGGGATTTACTAGAAAATTTAGGAGTTGTAATAAAATTCAACAAAGACAAACTTGAATTCCAGGTAAATGAAGAGCAGTTGATCGCAGCTTTAAGTCTGATGATCAGTTGCATAGAACCAAAACCTGAAAGTCATAATATCGAGCGAATTATGAGCGAGGCATACCCGTTGGTATGGGCTACTGACGTACCCGGGAAATCAAAACAGGCAACACCTATCACTATCGAACTTATACCTGGAGCTAGACCAGTGGTGAGAAAACAATATCCATTGAGATTGGAAGATAGAAAAGGAATCGAACCCATAATTAGAAAATTCCTAGAATTAGGGTTATTAATAGAATGCGAATCAGACTATAACACACCAATCCTGTCAGTTAAGAAACCAAATGGAACATACAGACTAGTTCAAGATTTAAGAGCTGTGAATGCAATAACAAAAACACTACATCCAGTGGTAGCTAACCCTTACACACTCCTAAGTTAAAGGACAATTTAATTTGGTTCACAGTGTTGGATCTAAAAGATGCATTCTTTTGCCTTCCCTTAGCCCCAGAAAGCCAAAAGATTTTTGCCTTTGAATGGGAATCCGTGAGCAAAGGGAGAAAGACTCAATTAACCTGGACAGTGTTACCTCAAGGCTATAAGAATAGTCCAACAATTTTTGGGAATCAGTTGGTCAAGGAATTGGAACAATGGGAAAGGCCACAGGGAGATGGCACTCTTCTACAATACGCAGATGATCTACTGATAGCAACTGAGATAGAGGAAGAGTGTGTTAAATGGACTATTTCTCTGTTGAATTTCTTGGGTTTAAGTGGATATCGAGTCTCTCAACAGAAAGCGCAGCTGGTGCAAGAAAAAGTAGTATACCTGGGATATGAGATTTCCAGGGGACAACGATCCCTAGGAACAACGAGGAAAGAAGCCATCTGCCAAATGCCTAAACCAGAAACGGTGAGAGATCTACGAGCCTTTCTGGGAATGACAGGTTGGTGCCGTTTATGGATCTATCAATATGGGGTACTCGCCAAACCACTGTATGATTTACTAAAAGAAACTAAGAGTACCCTAGTCTGGACTCCCGAAGCAGAGGGAGCTTTTAGAAGACTGAAACAAGAACTCATGAGAGCCCCGGCTTTGGGCCTCCCTGATGTAACAAAACCATTTTGGTTGTTCTCTCATGAGCGGCAAGGGATGGCTTTAGGAGTCTTGGCACAACAGTTGGGACCACACAAAAGAGTCGTAGCCTATTTCTCCAAACAATTGGATGAAGTAAGCAAAGGATGGCCCAGCTGTCTGAAAGTGGTGGCCGCAGTGATCATAAACATAGAAGAGGCCAGAAAACTCACGATGGGTCAGAAAATGACTGTGTTGGTGTCCCACACTGTGTCCGCAGTACTAGAACAGAAGGGTGGCCATTGGTTGTCGCCTTCCAGATTCCTGAAGTACCAAGCAATCCTAGCTGAGTCAGACCACATAACCATTCAAGTAACTAACATTGTGAATCCAGCCTCATTTCTAGAAGGAAGGATGCCAGCAGAACCAATCGAGTATGACTGCCTGGAAACTATCGAAGCAGTCTATTCCAGCCGCCCGGATCTCAAAGAAGAGCCATTTGAAGATGCAGACAACTGGTTCTCTGACGGCAGTAGCTTCGTGAAGCAAGGAGTAAGGATGGTAGGCTATGCAGTGACCACAACGGAAGAGGTAATCGAATCAAATCCTTTACCTGCAGGGACTTCAACCCAAAAGGCAGAACTAATAGCCCTTACCCGAGCTCTGGAATTGGCAGAAGGCATACAAATTAATATTTGGACAGACTCTAAGTATGCCTTCTCCGTCGTGCGTGCTCATGGAACAGTTTGAAAAGAAAGAGGACTACTAACTGCTCAAGGGAAAACAGTCAAACATGCAGAAGAAATTCTACGATTGTTAGAAGCAGTCCAACTCCCAGCACAAGTGGCCATAATGCATTGTAAGGGACACCTGAAAGGTAACACTGTTCCAGAGATAGGAAATAGGAAAGCTGATGCAGAAGCTAAATTAGCTGCTGCAAGGACCGAAGAAGTGACTATAACAGCTTTAGTACCAGGGGAGCTAGATACAAACTTTCAACCAGATTATCAGGAATCAGATTATAATTGGATTCAAAGGAACAAAGGTAAATTGTTAGATAATGGATGGGGTCAATTGGAAACAGGACAACTAATAATACCAGGGAAATTAATGTGGCAATTTGTAAAAACAGAACATGAGAAGGCACATTGGAGTTTAGATCCACTTTATCAGTATTTGCAAACTAGAATAGCAGGACCAAAATTATTCACTACCATAAAACAGGTTACATCCCAGTGCGAACGATGCCTGAAGAATAACCCAAACACAGGGACCAAGATACACCAAGGGGCAATAAATCGAGGTAAATTCCCAGGTGAAGTATGGCAAATTGATTTCTCTGAACTCCCAAGAAAAGGGGGGTATCGGTATTTATTGGTGCTAACTGATACGTTTTCTGGGTGGCCTGAAGCGTTCCCCTGCAGGACAAACAAAGAAAGAGAGGTAACTAAAGTCTTACTAAATGAAATTATACCACAGTTTGGAGTACCAAGAAGTATATCCTCAGACAGAGGTTCACATTTTTGTGCGAAGGTTGTGAGAGCAATAAGCAAAACATTGCAGATTAAATGGCAATTACATACGCCCTACAGGTCACAAGCCAGTGGGCAAGTAGAAAAGATGAATCATCTTATCAAACAACAAATTGCTAAAATATGCCAAGAAACTAACTTCCAATGGTATAAAACTTTGCCTATTACTCTGATTAGATTGAGAGTCAAACCTCGATCAAAATAAAAGTTGAGCCCGTTTGAAATTCTGTATGGTAGACCTTATGCTATGCAGATTGTAAATAGCGATGCTATAGACCAAATAGGTAATCAATATATATATGATTATGTAATTGTTGTAGGGAAACATTTTGATAAAAATGCCATGGTAGTAATAGAACACCAGCCCAAACAACCTAACTGTAAACTGCATCCGTTTAACCCCAGTGATTGGGTGTACGTTAAGAATCTTTTAGGAAAACCCCTACAAGAGAAGTGGGAGGGACCTTTCCAAGTGCTGCTGACCACCTTCACCGCAGTTAGGATCAAGGAGTGACCTACATGGATTCACTATTCTCGAGTCAAGAGAGCTCCGGAAGATAAGCAAGAAGACCCAACATCATGAATCCGACTCCCTTTCAACATTGACTATTGGACTTTTGATAAGTATTGTTTTATCCCAAAATCCTACTCCAGAAGGACCGTGGTCTAGTGCACGCACACTACCACGCTCTGAGGAAAACCCAGACTTTGAGATTTACGTTTTACATAACAAACAACCTTACACATTAGATGAATGAGATAGCAGAACCCATTTCATAGCGCAAAAGGGAGACCAAATTCAAGTAAGGTGCCGAGAGGTCGAGGTTCTAATGGGAAAACCAGATAAACTAATATTGACAATTGAATCTTGGCAAGAAGCCTCTAGACAGAATTTAATTACTTATAGCCAAGTAGAAGATGAAGAACCCATTGTTTGGATTCAATGGAAGGGACCAGTCTCATGTCAGTGAGATAGTATTGAAGGGGGTAGAGCACAGTGTGAAATTATATTCAAGTTAGATCAATCGATGTCGTTTTCATGTAGCAGAGAAGCCAAGATTCTTGAACCCATTGGTGAACAAGGCATTGTAACCGGTAGAGTCTTTAAGCGAGTCATTAGACTAGCAACAGACTCAATCGTGAGTCCGTCTCGTGAAACCACTCCACCTCTAGAATGTAGAAAAATACATAATTTAACCTTTATAGGGCCTCAAGTAATAAGACAATTGAACGAACTAAAGCTGCTGTTAGATCCTACATATTCTCTGAAGAAAGTACAGATAAACATTCAGACAGACATTACACGTTTACACAAAGATTGTCAACCGTTTATACAGCAAAGCCTCAAAGGTTGGAATGCCTGGTTAGCAACTAGGTCATACCACAAACGAACACAAAGAGATATAAGTGGATGAGTTGGCACGGGGTTTGGCATATTAAACACTATAGATCAAGAAGTATTAGTAAATAAGTTAAGTACCGTCACTTCTAATTTGGGAAAGCTTAAAGTACCTTTAAGCTCATCCATGTTAACTTTGGCAGAGACACAATCACTGGTAGTTAGATTGATGACCTTAGTAGCCAACCATACCGCTGAAGATTTTGCTAAAATTGCTGACTATACTGGAGATATTAGCAAAGAAATTGCACTTGCTACCCAGTGTGTTCAGACACAACAATGGGTACAATCAGTAGCAGCAGGAATATTAAGAGAGGGAATGTCAGGCATACTACCTCAAGAAATAAGGGAAACAATACTAAGGGATAGCTCCACTACACGATTTGAAAAAGACTACCAGGCTTGGTGGCAACTAGTTAACTTTACTTATGATCCACAACAGGAACACATTGAAACCTGTGTCCTCACTATCAGCGCTGCAGAAGAAAGAGCAATATTTCCTATTTTAACATTAGGAGTTATACATCAGAATGTCATTGTCAAACCTGTAGACCATAACGTCTGGGCAAACTATGACAGTACTAAGAACAAGTGGCAATCAATTAGTACAGAAGCATGTATCCCTAAAGGGCAATTAGGTTATATTTGCGAAAATGCCATTATAGAAGCTGAAGACCTATGCTTAGATGCTGAAGACAGTGTATGTACCTTTGAAATGCTTCCACACAATAGAGCCCAATCACAAGTATTCTATATAGGGAATGGATGCGCTTGTATTAGAACCGCTTGCAATGATGTTACTATAGATAATTGTCATGAAATGACTAATGATACTAACTTTTGCATATGTAACTTCACTAAAGCTATAGGTTGTGACTTTAACTACACCGCTCCCATAACTACCCAGCAGTTAATCGAAGCTAAGTATACTTTGTATCATGAAATACCCAAGCTACAGATAGGCATGGATACTAAGCTCCTCAAAGAAATGCTCGTACATCCTGAAGTGGAGAAGTTAGTTCAAAAGGTGAACCAAACGACTCAACGCATGTTGTGGCAGGTAGAGCATAATTCAAAAAGTATAAAGAATATTCTAACAAAAGTTGCACAAGTAGGTCAACATCACTGGTGGGATATCTTCACAGGATACTCCCCAACAGCAGCACAAGTCTTTGAGGCCTTAAGCCCCTAATGGTTTTTTTATTTTTCTAATATTTGTAAGACTTGTAAGTTTTATAAGTAGTGGAAGTAGGTTTTAAAAGCAGAAACCCTTCCCTTCTTTGTCCCTTGTCCCTTTCCCTGTCCCTGTAGCACCCTTGTTTACACATTCCTTAACCCTCTTACCCCATTCTATCCTCCCTATATCACTCATAGCCCCAAATCTAATAGAAATGTTTAGTCTTTTGTCAAGGCAAGGCCTAGACAGTTGACAGAACAGCATATCTGGGCGTAAACCACAGAATACGGTCAAGAATTAGGTAACTATGTACCCTTTGTGCTCTGATGATGATGAAGGTGATGAAGTAGGTGGTCCCGAAATGCACCCCAGACCCATTTTAAGGGGGTGGACCCCGGGGCGGTCCAGAGCAAAGGCCACAGGGTGGACACATCTGGGATTGGATGGATGGTATTATAAAATGTAACCGCTTCGGGCACAGGGGCACGCGCGCGTCTTGTAACATCTTAGCCTTGGCAAATAAACCCTTTCTTATCTCACCCCTAATTAACTGCTCCGGAGATTTTTTCAGCACCTAAATCCCACGGCAACACTTTCACTACCTGATACACCCAATATTAATTATAACCATGGTCATGTTCCTGTTAACCCTCATGAATATATGCCTGTGGTGTAAGTTAAAGTCTATGGTCAGAAGAACCCAAATAATCTGGGCGATGATACAAGCATATCAACGCCCTCTAGGATTAGAACTTGACAAAAGAATTCGTAAGTTTTAAGAAAAGGGGGGAAATGAAGCCAGGTAAAACCTGGAAAGCGAATTTAGTAGAGCAATGTAAGGATTAGAGAGAGTTAAACACAAAATGCAGGTTTTAAGCAAGGCATAGAGAACTTAGTATTAAGAAATAGCGGAGGCAATAAATTCACTAGAATACAGACACTCTGACATGAGAGAACATAAGCATGAACAGAAAGAACCAAAATGCTAGCACACACAAAAAAGGACATATGGAAGAAAAACAAAGGAAGATAAGAAAAGGGACAAGCCAAGAAATCAGGTACTCTTGCCAGATACTGAAAATCCCTGCCAAATGCACAAGGAAACTACCCAAATTAGGGAAGGTTCAAAAGTTTATGAAGATGATGATGAAAGGACACTGAGTTCATGATGAAGAAAGACAGGAACGACCACTGAAGTTCTCCCCAAATTAGAGACCACGCCTCAAACTCCGCCTCGACTCCGCCTGTTATGAATATTAAAAGTAGATGTTGCAAGATAATGAATATTCATAATATGTGATGTAACTGTTTGGCAAAAAGCATATAAAAAGCTCAATTGTAAGTTTCTCGAGCGGAGCAGTGTGTCCAGGGCGACCTGGCTGCTCCCCGGCCGTAAAATAAATACCTCCTGCTTATAGACTGAAAACTCTGTCTCTGAGCAGTTCTTCCACGTCTTCTTTGGGGCACAAATTGGCATCAGGTGCTGCCCCTGTCTCCATCCTGAATCTGCTCAGAATTCGTCAGAGAGTTTGTGCTCCTTGGGGAAAAGGGAGGAGTCCCAACCGCAGACAGCTGAAGACAACAGTGAGTTTTGTGGGAAAGAAACTGCCCTTCTTTCCCCTTCTCCCCTTCCCCTCCTTGGTGGGGGGAGATCTCCTTTTTGGCTTCTCCCATGAACCAGGGCCCCACGCGGCGACCACCAGAGCCCAACAGCGCCCCCTGCTGGCCAACACCAAGTACTGCAGGTTCTGCACCTCTAAGTGATCCAACAGCGCTCCTGCCAACCATGATTAGAACCGCACTAGAGGACAGAGAAGTATCAGACTGTTTCCTTTTTGAAGGGGACTTTTGGGTACAGAATTATTGCTTAGTTGTTTTTGTGTTTTGTTACAATTTTTGCCAATATACATATATCCTTTAATAAAGGGTTGTTATTTCTTCCTTTTTCCATACTTCCTCGATTGGAGCCTCTTAATTTCGGATTTACAATTGCTGAGAGAGAGGAGTTTGATCTACCTCATAACTCATCCTCCTTAGCAAAACACTCCAATCTCTTTAAACTGAGACATTCAGCAATATCTAAAGCCAGTTGGATGGCTTTCATTTCTGAAAACTGGTTCGATTCGCAGTTTCTGTGATTTGTCGTGCAGGACTCCACACAGCAGCTTTCCACCTCTGATGTTTTCCCACAATATGACAGGATACATCTGTAAATAGGGCATATTGCTTTTCATTTTATGGTAATTTATTATACAATGGAACCTCTTCACCATGAGTCACCTCCTCAGGTGACACTTTGAAGTCTTGGTCTTCTGGCCAGTCCATGACCATTTACAGGATTCTTGGAGAGTTGGGGTTTCCTATTCAAGCCCATTGTGTGATCAGTGCAACCCACTTATTCCATGTAGAATCAGTTGTATGATGTGTAGAGGCGACCTTCCCTTTGAATATTACTTGATTTCTGTAACTACAAACCAAAAGTCCCTTCATCAGGGTCAGAAGTAAGATCGGCCCTTCTACTCTGCCCAATAGAAACTGAAGCAGTGATTTTCCTCTATGGACATCTTTAGGTTGTTGTGGGCAAAACAGACTCAACTTGAGGTATTTAATTTTTAAAAATTAATTACTGATTTTGGTATTGAGGGAAAAAAAGAGGACAAAGACTTAAGGAAAACACTTTCCCTTCCCCTTTCCCAGGCTCAACTTCAGTGCAGACACTTCTTGTCCCCCCTTCATAGTCTTGACTCCCCTTGTTATTGGTGCATCTTACACTCAGTCCCTTTACAGTGAGGCCACAGATGGTGCAGGAGGTTGGGGTCAGGACAGAGAGGTTTCTTGCTGCCACTCCTTGTTCCTTACCCTTATCTTCCACTGTTCTTTCCCTCTATTCATTTCCTCTGCTCCAGCATGTGTTCCTCCACAGGCTGCAGTCCCTTCAGGGATGTACTTGCTCCAGCGTGGAGTTTCCCCTTCTGCTCTGGCCTTGTTGTTTTTCTCCCTCAATATTTATCACCTTTTTAAAAATATTTTTTCATAGAGGTACCACAAACTTCTCTGGTTCAGCTTTGGGCTGTGGTGGGTCCATTGTAAAGTTGATTGGAACCAGTTGTGACTGGCGTAAGGTGATGGATGCACTTGTCCTGTTTGAACTAACTGAACTTTGGACCAGGCAGATGCTCAATGAGTAGGCCTAACCAAAGCTAATCCTATTGTGCAAGGCTATCAGTGAAAACCTGTAGGGAGCATGTCTGAAGGCACAGGGGATGTGCCAGGGCAGTGGGCCCGAGAGAGCATGCGCAGGTCACATATAACTCTATTGGCTGAAGAAGTCACATGGTAAACAGGGATATAAGGAGCGGGAATTTCGAAATAAAGTCTCTTTGACCACATCACCTCGAGGAGCGTTATCATTCCTTGTCATACAAGGGCAGCTGTTACTACAGTTGGCAACCCGAATCAGGGGCACATTTTAACTTACATTAAGCTAAATACCCTGGACTCTTTTAGTTTATATTAAGCCACATATTCTCCTGAACCAGGAGTTTAGCCGGTGGTTCCGGGATCGTCTCCATTCTCGGAGACGGGAACCTTCACCGTAAAAAACCTTGACGTCAATAAAGCCGTGGTCTTAGTAGCATCTAAGAAACGGAAAGTTAATTTAGGAGCTCAAAAAATATTAGGAAAGTGAACGAGAGAAGAGAAGAAAGAAGTTGAAGAAGAAACCGAAAGGTCGAGCAGCAACCGGATAGAGCAGAGGGTCCACACAACATCGAAGCGGTGAGTCGGACTGGGAGGCACCCCGCACGCCTAAGACTGTTCCCTGGGCGAGAGTGTGCCTGCAGCTCGGAGACCCGGGCCGCGGAGCACCTTAATATCGTCAGGGAAAAGCTTGTTGGTTCCCGTGCGTCGGCCAATCTGGTAAAAGCGGCCTTGCCGCTGCCGAGAGCACCAGCCGGACCACGTGCGAAAAGCAGTTTTGCCGCTGCCGCATCTTAATATCCCCAGCCACCGCTGACCCCCGCGGAGCCCCGCTTCAGTTTTCTGTCCAGCAGAAACTGCCGCGGTTCCCCGCCTGCTCACCACCGTTGACTGACCCTGCGAGTGTGCTTAAAAAGCACCGCCGCAAAAGCCCCCGCGCCGCGTTCAAACCGCGTGAGGCTTTACCGAAGGCGCCGCGCCGCGCCTTCCTGATACAGCGCGCCCCGACCCCCGCACCGCCCAGCAAACTGCGGGAGCCCCGGAGCCGCCGCTGCCGCGCCGAACCGCCGCCGCCGCGAACGCCGTGCTCGCCGGAGACGGAGCCGGACCCGCGCCGAGCCGCCGCCGCGTGACTGAGACGCCGCCGCCAGCGCCGCCGCCACCGTTCGCCGCCTTAGCAGCCCGGACACGCCGATCGCCTGCACCCCAAGCGCCGCTTCTGCAGCCAGCCCCGCGCCTGTCGCTACAGCTGCCCCGTGCCTGCCGCCGCCGCGCCGCCATTTGCAGCCGCACCGGGACACCAGCAACCGCCGCCGGGACGCCACAGCCCAGCCGACAGAGAGCCAACACAAATCAACAAACCGACAGACCCTCTTCAGCAGCGCACGCTAGCAGCGCCGAGACTCAAAGGTAAAATGGGAAACTTTTTCCCCACTGAGCTCGCACAAGACACAGACACATTAGCTACACTGCTGAAACCTTATTATGTACAGGTTACAAGGGCTGAATTAACAGAGTTGGTACGGCTCATTAAAGCAGCTGTACCAGAACTGCCTCTGGTTGAAGCCCTCAACATTCACATTTGGGACAAAATAGGGAACCTCATCAAACTCAAGGCTCAGGGAGGAGACTCCCAAGCAAACAATGCTTACCCAGCCTGGCAAGCTATAATGACTGCATTAAGCAGAGCCCACCAAAGAACGACAAACTCACACACCCCCACTCA
>NW_020885695.1:0-10373 GCF_003945725.1 Corapipo altera
ACACTACAGTCTGAAGACTCTCGAGAGTCTCAAACCTCCATTGTAGTGGAGAAGCAGGTAGATTCAGAACCCGGCAGGTTAATTAGTCCAAGGGCTGTTACTCAAGGGTGAAATGAGAGGGGGCCTCATTTCCGAATGATTTAGGAAATTAGAAGTTTTTAGCTTGAATAAAATTGTAGCTTAATCAACTAAAGAATTTGCTTTTGGCATTATAATTGTTTTATTTTAAGATTACAATTAGTTTCGAGATATGGAGTATAGATGAAACATGGGAACTAGTGGGGAGTGCTGTATGTCCACCTGCAAGAAATTAGCTTACATGCCTCAGAAAATTTGATCAATAAGAGATTGTTCTGTTAAGAAGTAAATTCAGTTGAAGACTGTTTAAGCTAATGGGAAATTCTAGTTATCTTTAACCAATGATGAATATATGTGTCTTAGTTGGTCCCAGAACAGTTAGCTTAGGGGTCAGGGATCAACTGGATCAATCATAGATGCTAGGAAACCTGCCAAGTGGAAAGAAGACACGACTGCCCCCCCCAGAAGAAATGAACGCGAGATGTCAGTCTTGCTCCACAAATGAACTCCAGGATGATATTTGACCCCCGAATTATGACATAATTCGAGGTTGGACCTGTGAGAAGGGGTTTCGATGAATACTGTATTTATACCCAAAATTTGTACTGATTCTTCGATTCATGTATGGCGGAGTACCCCCATGAATCCCCAGCTGGCAGATTAAAGAGATGTCCAATCCAATGATTTCTGGTCATTGGGTTTAATTGTTTTGTTTCAATGGTCTGTTAAAGATGAAGGTTGGAAGCTGTTCACTGCATGCACCAGGAGGAAGGTTCCTCCTCCTTCTCAAAATTTGACAGGTAGGATTGGTACCTCCTACAACAGATATGAAGCTCTGGAACTAGAAGGCCAAACAACTGATGAGGTCCTTCTGGGGCAGTGGGGTGTCCTAAAACAACACCTGTACACCACATCAAGACCTCCTCTGTTAAGAGGAAAAGAAGGGTAGTTGTAATAGGAGACTCCCTTCTAAGAGGAACGAAGGACCCAATACGCAGACCAGACCCAACTCACAGGGAAGTCTGTTGTGCCCTTGCCTTCCCTTGTCAACCCCTCCCTTGCCTCCCCTACACCTCTTTTGCCTTTCCTTGCCTTTCCTTGTCTATCTCTCACTTGCCTTAACTTTGAAACCACCTCTTACCTTTCCTTGCCTACCACTCCCTTGCCTTGCAATTCCTTGCATACCCACCCCCCACCTTGACTTGCCTACTCCTTTCTTGCCAGGTCTTACCTTTCCTTGCATGGTCCTCCTATGACATGCATTTGCCTTTCCAACCCTTCCCTTCCCTTTCCTTCCTTACCCAACTTTGCATTTCCTTTCCTTGCCTGATCATCCCTTGCTTTGCCTTCCCTTGCCTACCACTCCCTTGCCTTGCCTTGCCTAGCCTATACCTCCTTTGCCTTTCCTTGCCTATCTCTCACTTGCCTTTCCTTGCAGATAGATCCCTTGCTTTGCCTTGCCTACCACTGTCTTGCTTTGCCTTTCTCTGCCTACCCCTCCCCTTGCCTACTCACTGGACTTGACTTTCTTTCCTCTCCCCTGGCTTTCCTTGCCTATAAACTTCTGCCCTTCCCTTGACTGCCATTATCTGATTCAATTCATTCTAGGGTCCCATGTCGCCACAGAATGTGCCTCTCAAGACCTAAGATGGTGTTTTGAGCAGTGGCCTGGTTTACAGGATATGTTTCCAACCAGCCAGACATTGCCTCCATGTGTGGTAAGATACCCACAGGTACCCCCAAAAATGCCAAGACAGTGGAAAAAAATCCAAAAAGGTTTATTCTGAAGACAAGAAAGCTAAAACCTTACAAAGGAAAAGCTGCACCAGACTGCAAAGCAGCACTGGGCCTGAGCAAGATATGCCTCGTTTCTTCTTCAAGTTTTATTATCTCTGCTCCACCCTCTCTCCCCACTGTAATGAGAAGGCCTGTGGCATCTGCTCTCTCCTCACATATCAGAGAGTGAGCTTCTGGAATGCAAGGGGGGAGAGAACAACACTGTTTTGAGAAAGTGGCAGGGAAACCTTTCCGAAGCGAAATAACTGACTCCTCGGCAGCAAAATCTTCTGGAAAAGGGTATTTATTCCTACATTCTACCATGGTGAGTATATAACTCTTGCCCTGGTGTGTTCGTGGCAGGGGTCCAATGTAGTCAATTTGCCAGGTCTCACCATATTGGAAATCCAGCCACCGCCCACTATTCCAGGGAGATTTTACTCGCATGGCTCACTTAATTGCCGCACATGTTTCACATTCATGAATGACCTGAGTGATGGCCTCCATGGTCAGTTCCACTCCTTGATCATGAGCCCATCTGTAAGTTGCATCTCTTCCTAGATGTCCTGATGTTCCGTCGGCCCATCGGGCTATAAATAGCTCACCCTTCCGCTCCCAGTCCAAATCTACCTGAGCTATTCCAATCTTGGTAGCCTTATCCACCTGCTCATTGTTCTGATGTTCTTCAGTGACGCGACTTTTGACCATGTGAGAATCTACATTATGCAGCTTCAGTCATGTTTTCTACCCGTGCAGTGATGTTTTGCCACAATGCAGCAACCCAAATAGGTTTACCCCTGCGTTGCCAATTGACCTTCTTCCATTGCTGTAGCCACCCCCACAGGGCATTAGCCACAATCCAGGAGTCAGTATAAAGTACAGACCACTTTTCTCATTTGGCAATCTTTAGGGCTAGTTGGATGACTTTCACTTCTGCAAATTCACTTGACTCGCCCTCTCATTCAGCAGGCTCAACGACTTGTCATATGGGATTACACACAGCAGCTGTCCAGCTCCGATGGCTTCCTACCACACAGCAAGATCCATCAGTAAATAGAGTATAACCTCTTTAATTTTCTGGTAACTCATTATATGGTGTTACTTCTTGGGCTCGAGTCACCTTTTCAGGCAATGCTCCAAAATCCCTGCCTTCTGGTCAGTCCATAATCTCTTCCAGGATTCCCAGGAAATTGGGTTGTCCCATTCAGGCTTTTATCTGGAATGTGCATCCTCCAGAACCCCACAAGGCCTAGGAAAGCTTGTGTCTCCTTGTTGTTAGTCAGTGGAAACATAGTTGCTATTTTGTTCACTACATCCACAGGCACATGATGGTGTCCATCCTGCCATTTTATTCCCAAGAACTGGATCTCCCATGCAGGTCCCTTTACCTTACTTTGTTTTATGGAAAAACCAGTTTTAAGAAGAATTTGGATTATTTTTCCTCCCTTTCTCAAAAACTTCTTTTGTTGTCTTGCCCCACACAATGCTATCATCAATATATTGCAGGTGTTCTGGAGCTCTGCCCTGTTCCAGTGCAGTCTGGATCAGTCCATGGCAGATGGTCGGGTTGTGTTTCCACTCCTGGGGCAGTCGATTCCAGGAATACTGGACACCCCTCCAGGTGAAGGCAAACTGTGGCCTGCACTCTGTCGCCAGAGACATTGAGAAAACTGCATTAGCGATATCAATTGTGGCACCACTCAGCTGCCTTTGACTTGAGCTCATATTGAAATTCCAACATTTTCAGCACAGCAGCACTCACAGGAGGTGTACCTTCATTCAGGTCATGATAGTCTACTGTCAGCCTCCACTCTCCATTAGACTTTTGCACTGGTCATATGGGTTGTTAGTGTGAGCAGGTCCTTCTGATCACTCCTTGGTTCTCCAGTTGATGAATTAGCTTATGGGTAGGAATTATGGAGTCTCAGTTGGTGTGATATTGCCATCGGTGCACTGTTCTGGGGGCAATTGCCATTCGCTAGTCTTCAATTTGCTGCAAACCCATGATGAAGGGATCTTCTGAGAGGCCCGGCAGGGTAGATAATTGTTCGATCTTTTCTCTAGTCATGGTAGCTACACCAAAAGCCCATTGATACCCCTTTGGGTCCTTGAAATACTCCCTCCTGAGGCAGTTGATGCCAAGGATACAAGGGGCCTCTGGACCAGTCACAATGGGGTGATTTATCCACTTATCCCCTGTCAAACTCACTTCAGCCTTTAATACAGACAACCCCTGGCATCCCCCTGTCACTCCAGAGATCCAGATAGGTTCCTGTATCTGGGCTTAATTAGATGTTGATACTTTTGGTCTGTGTTTTGGCCCAGTCACCTGTGAGAGTCTATTCTTTTCCTGCCAAGTTATGAGAAAACAAGCACTGATAAATGGGAACTTCATCCTTGAAGGAAGAATTTTGTATAAACTATAATTAATTGGTAACTCACTATTGGCTGATGGCCCTTCAAGGGCATTTGAAGGAGAAAGTGAAGAGGAGGGTGATGAAGTATGCCCCCAGACTCATTTAGGAAAGACACCCCGAGGTATGGTGCGCAGGTGCGGGGAAATTCCAGTGCACACATGCATGCGCAGAAGGGGTACCACTTACATAACGGGGGAGGGACCAAAGACCTTTAACTGGGCAGTGCTGGCCACACCTACCCAGGTAGACGTCACCAGCAAATTGGATAAAAAGTGGATGGCTCATGCTCGGAGTGGACTCACACTTCACACACAGGGCGATGTTGCCTTTTGCAGGGACGTCCGCTATCTTGTGAACCTGTCGACACTGAGGATGCAGCTGCTGCTATGGGGAATTCTAGGCATTCGGAGTTGGTAAGACAACCTTGTAAGTGACACCTTGAGTGAGTGGGGTGTTGTACTTAGGGCTTATTTCCCTCCTTTTCTCTCTCTCTTGAGTTCCCGTTTACTTGGCCACTTCTTTGTAATAAATATTGTTTGTGTTAAGCTTTCAATGGTGTACTGGTTTCAGTTTTGGCACCCTCCCTGCTACAGTTCGGCACTCCTGTGCCTTGATAGCATCAGTGTGCACTGTGCACCAGTATCTACTAAAGTTCTGTACCTCTGTGGATCTGATGTGCCAGACCATTGAATCCACACAGTCCAGTATGCTCGGTCATCCCTTTCCTCCAGTCAATTGTTTAATATTGTGGAATATTAAACATGTTGCATGATCTCAGACGGGTGGTGCGGTCATGGTTACCATGTCAGCATTGGTTTATTGACCCCTTCTATGCTTCCTGCTGAATAACCCATTGTTATTATTAATTTGACAGGTTGTTTTTTCACAATACAGTTAGACCCCAGTTATAGAAGAAAAATCGCATTTTCAGTTCCATCTATTAATCATGCAGAACCTTACGAGTGTTATATATATAGAAAACCCTCTCCCAGGAAATGAAAATATTCCTATAATTTGTCAGTGGTTTGATTCCAACATTATCTCCTGTAATTTTCTGACTGTCTTTTGTTGTCATTATATATTTCTGATGGCTGTGGCCACTGAGGATCAATTGGGTATGTTGGAAACTGAAACCAGAAAGAGTCTACAATCCTTTGGCCCAGTAGTTGCTCCTGAGAAGGTGCAGCGAGAGGAACCCTGGAAGTATTTAGGGTTCAAAATTACACGGAAAGCAGTTATTCCTCAGCCAGTTCAATTGGATATTGATGTCAAAACTCTTGCTGACGTACAAAAGCTATTAGAGTCTTTGAATTGGATTAGGTCCTATTTGGAATTGGCAAACACCCAGCTGGCACCTCTATTTGACCTACTGTGGTGGTTTCACCCTAGGCCTTCCTGGAGACCAACTTGTAACCAGGAAGGAACTAGAAAAGTGATCACAGAAGTATTCCATGCTATTCCTTTACGTAACTGGAGGTATAAATAAAACCAGTGGGAGGGATCGCGCCCTCTTCCTCTCCAGCGAGGTTCGAGAACGGTGGGTCCCTGTTTCGGTTGGGCTTATCTGGAGCCGAGGCCTACAGTGACTGTTGTTATCCGCCACGCGCGAGGGAGAGCCTAGGACCGCGCCAGGTCATTCTGCCTGTTCGAAGGGAAGTGGTGAGATTTCTGCTAGTTTGCCTTCGACTGGCTGTTTGACTTGCTCGGTCCTTGCCCCTTTTTGTCTTTCTCCTTTCCCCCCCCCCCCCCCCCCAGGTGTGTGGTATTCTCCTTTTGTGTATCTGTCTCATATGTAAAAAATATATATATATATATATATATATATTTGCTATAGCTTTGGCTGCTTAGTTTTTTTTTCCCTCTTTTCCCTCTCTGGGAGGCGGGTCCTTGTTGTCGAGTTTCGGGGGACTTGGCGGGAAGCCAGTTCAAAACTTGTACAACGTTTCTGGTAGCAGAGGATGGTTATTTTGGTTAAGTTTGGTTTGTTTTGATAAACATTCTCCGGGAAGACAGTCAAGCTCAGTGTTGTTTTGAAAACCAATCTATTGTTTTGGGAACAGGTCTGGGAACACTGCCAGAGTCTGGGAAAGCAGTCAAGGAAACTTTGTTTATATAAACAAAAGTTTTTTTTGGGATCAAGAAGAAATAATAACAAAAACAATGGTTATTTCATTAATTTGTCTTATAATTCTAGCCATCTTTACACCTGTGTTAGGCTACTCTATAGGGAGACGTCCAGACCTTGAGGATGGATGGAACGAATTGCTTCCATCCTTTAATTTTGACATCGAAGGTTTGGTAAAGGAGATCCCCATGGTCAAAATCGGTTCTAATTACTATATAAATCTTATCGCAACAGTATTGTCACTGATAAAGGTACTGGAAGTGCTCCTTAAACTTGGAAGAATGGGGTTCCGTTGCTTTCCCTCTTGTAGGAAAGATCACACCTCAAAGGGACTCGCTGGAACTTTGGAAAGGGTTGCAGACAGGCCAGTCTCTGGGTGGCATGGAGCTTGGGAAGATTTCGGTAGATTAGTAGGACATGTGTCACCCCCCATTAATTGGGAGTTCACACCAGAACAAATGTTTGATTCTGGTGAGATGGTCCACTGTTTGGCAGAAGGGTGCTTTTCCTACAAAGATCCGAATATGCAATTCTCCGCTTTGTGCTGGGGCCTGGCTAATGCTTATCGAGCTGCCATAGACCACCTTCAGAGGGTTAAGGTCGACACAGAGACCCAAACCACGCCACTTGAAACCAGTGATGTCCCTATTAGGTCCACAGAAGTTGGGGTCCAAGCACAACCTGAAGTCAATGCCATTCCTACTAAGTCCACTAGAACCGGGACCCAAACTAAGAACCGGAAGGTCATCATTGCCCCTATAAAGAAGAAGAAGACGTGGGTAAGGGAGATCAAGGAACTTATGGACCCATCTCCGCAACTAGAACGCACGGAAGAAAGAGAAGAAGAAGAAGAAGAAGAAGGAACAGAGGACGTAGTGGACCAAGGAGCCGCAGCAATGGGAGAAGGAGTAAGAGCAAGTGATGAAGGCGCGACAGCAAGTGATGAAGGCGCCACTGCGAGAGAGGAAGAAGTGGTTGTGACTGAGGAAGGAGCGATTGGAAGAGAAGAAGCAGCTACCAGAGAGGAAGAAACGGCTACACGGGAAGGAGCACGTCCAAAGGAACTAGGGGCACGCCCAAAGGAATACAGAATGGCATCAAAAGGAAAGAAAGCAACAGTGCAAACGACCGGTGGTATATTGTCGCTTGATGATTTATACCCTGACTACACATTCAGTGTTGCAAAAGACGCAAAGAAGGAACCAAAGCATTCCCCTCAATTGGAGGGGGAATTATCCCTACCCCTCCAGACCCAACCTTCTCTTGGAGGTGTGAATGATTGGAGGAGGAGGCCCCCCTTATCTCAGCACGCGAAAGATTACTCACTACCTCCACCCGCGGGGTATCGCGAACGACACAGGAGTCCATCCCCATGGCGTGACTGGTATAGAAGTCCATCTCCACGGCGTGAACGACGCAGAAGTCCATCTCCGCGGCGTGAGCGGCGTAAGAGTCCATCCCCACAGTATGAACGGCGTAGAAATCCATCTCCGCGGCGTGAACAATATAGAAGCTTATCCCCACGGCATGCCCAGTCTCCACCTCCACATGAGAGATATAGGGAGGAAGTGGGAGTAGTCCCACGTAGGAGTGGAAGAGTAAAGAGAGAGGTGGAAAAGATTCTACGTGGGAGAGATGGACAAGAAATAATGCGAGAAAGTGAAATTACACAATCACTGACCACAAGAGAGCTTCGAGATTTACGGAGAGATTATATGCGCTTGCCTGGTGAAGAAGTCCTCACCTGGCTGGTGCGATGCTGGGACAAGGGAGCTGATAGTCATGTAATTGAAGGTGATGAAGCACGACGGGATCCATTGCTCGAGACCCTGTGATAGAGCAAGAAATGGGGAGAGAGAAAATGGCGTCCAGCCTTTGACTCCGAATCCTCCACACGGTGAGAGTGAAATACCCATTTAAGGAGTCCCTGAAGAGTTCTTCAAGAAGGTGGAGAACTGCAGAAGAAGGCATCCAATACCTATGGGAATTGGCCATGCTGGAGATCATCTATTCTGATCCAGATTATTATGACATCCAAGTTCCTGAGAGTGTTCCCTGCATGCAACCAATGTGGAAAAAGGTAATTCAAGGTGCTCCTAAACCATATGTTTCCTACTTGATATCCGCATATAATCCAAAGATGGAGGAACCAAACGTGGAAACCATGTGTACTTGGATAAGAACCATAGAGGAAAATATGGAAGACTCCTTCAATCCCCTCTACCGACGCACCTACGATAGGGAAAGAATGGAGAGAGATTATGAATATTCCAGATATGAGGACGACCTTAGAGACAGAGAGGACAGAAGGTATAGAGATTACCAAGAAAGGCCAATGGGAAGATCACGGCGGGACCGACAAAGACGACCTCGACCTAGACCTCGATCCTGGTCTCGATCTCGCTCATGGTCCCTGTCATTCACACGTCAAAGGAAAGAGAACTCTAAGCGTTGGTCACGTAACCAACTATGGGCATACCTTCGTAGTAAAGGAGAAAACATGAAGAAGTGGGATGGTGAACCCACTTCTAAGCTTGAAGCTAGAGTGAGGGAGCTGAAGTGAAAGAAGACTGACAAGAAAGTTGTCTATGTAGTAGACGGAGATTTCTTAGAAGAGAAACTGCGATCGCCAAAACACGAGAAGATGGAGGTCCACTTCGACAACAGCAAAAAGTCTAAGAAGTCAAAGTCAAACTCTGACGACGAATGCTCTGATCAAGACCAGTAGAGGGGCCCTGCCTTCTGCCAGGAGAAGGAGAGGGACCAAGAAGATAACCGAGTTTACTGGGCTGTGTGGGTTCGATGGCCTGGCACAGAACCAGGTATTTCCTCAGAAATACCAGGCCTTGATAGATACTGGAGCCCAGTGTACTGTAATGCCTTCAGAGTATAAGAGTACCGAGACTGTTACTATTTCTGGAGTGACCGGAGGGTCTCAAGAATTGTCAGTAGTAGAGACGGACATGAGTTTGATGGGAGACCAATGGGAAAAGCGTCCCATTGTGACGGGGTCAGAAGCCCCTTGCATCCTTGGTATGGACTACCTAAGAAGAGGATACTTCAAAGACCCGAAAGGGTACCGGTGGGCTTTTGGTATAGCCTCGGTGATTGAAGAGGAGTCCAAGCAATTGTCTGCCCTTCCTGGCCTCTCAGAAGACCCTTCCATTGTAGGATTACTGCGAGTTAAAGATCAAGAAGTGCCAATAGTCACAACAACTGTACACAGATGACAGTATCGGACAAACCGAGATGCTGTGATCCCTATCCACAAAATGATCCGAAAGTTGGAGAGCCAAGGGGTGGTCAGCAGAACCCATTCACCCTTCAACAGCCCCATCTGGCCTGTGCGTAAATCCGATGGAGAGTGGAGACTGACTGTGGACTATCGTGGCTTAAATGAAGTTACGCCACCGTTGAGTGCTGCCGTGCCAGATATGTTGGAGCTCCAATACGAGTTGGAGTCCAAGACAACAAAGTGGTACGCCACCATCGCCATAGTCAACGCGTTTTTCCCCATTCCTTTAGCGGCAGAGTGCAGACCACAGTTTGCTTTCACCTGGAGGGGCGTTCAATACACCTGGAATCGACTGCCCCAGGGGTGGAAACACAGTCCAACCATCTGTCATGGACTGATCCAGGGCACACTAGAGAAGGGTAAGGCTCCCGAACACATCCAGTACATCAATGACATCATTGTATGGGGGGATACAGCAAAGGAAGTTTTCAAAAAAGGACAGACGATCATCCAGATTCTCCTCGAGGCCGGTTTCGCTATTAAGAAGAGCAAAGTCAAGGGACCTGCCCGAGAGATCCAATTCCTAGGGGTGAAATGGCAAGATGGACAACGCCAGATACCAACAGACATAATCAACAAGATTGTAGCAATGGCTCCCCCCACCAACAAGAAAGAAACCCAAGCTTTTCTGGGAGCAATAGGTTTCTGGAGGATGCATATCCCAGAATACAGTCAGATTGTG
>NW_020885696.1:0-10367 GCF_003945725.1 Corapipo altera
ACCGCCTCGGGCCTGCGCTGCCGCCTCAGCGGCCACAGGGACACAGCGATGGGGGGACCTTTGCTCTGCCACTGCTGGGGCCTGGCTTGGTTCTGATTGGGGCTGGGCTTTGGAAAAGTTGCTGTTCATCTTCATGCTCCACTGGAACAGCTCCTGAATTCCAAAGGTTTCCTAATCCAGGGGGAGGGGTTTCTATGGCATCGGAGGTGCCGCCCCTCGGGACACATTGTCAATAAACCATCCAGCTGACTGGGATGGGTGTAAGAGCTGGGGAACACAGGATAATGAGTCATGCCCTGAAAACCTTGGAACATTCCCTGCTTGAATTTTAGCCCAAATGGAACAGTTTGGATACAATTCCCAAATAGTTTGGGAACTCCAGTCATTCCTGACACCAGGATGGAAATCCCCCTCAACAAACACTCCTCCAGCTGTGAGCCTTGTCTGTTGGGAAACACAAAGGGATATATTTTCTGTTAGTAAACTCTTATTGTTTTCAATTATACCTCCTTGTATTTTGTCTCCCTGTAGAGGTGGGGAATAAAAAGGGAGCAAATTAATTTTATTGGAGTTCCTGCCCCAAGATGTGTCTTTAAACCAGGACAGGTTGCTCAAGGGTCCCTGAAATTTGGCATCATTCACAAAGGACTTGAAAACACATTTTGTCCCAATGAACAGAGAGATAATAAAGATGTTCTACAGTGGTGTTCAAGGGCTGGTCACTGAGGGATTTCACAAGGAAGTTGCTGCCAAGAGGACTTTGTATCATGGATTTGATTTGACCCTCTTCATTCAACCAACTTCCCACCCACCACATCTTCCCCTTCTTCAGTCCAGCTCTCACCAGTCTGGCCATAAGGAGACGACAGCAGACCATGTCAAGGGCCTTGATAAAATCTGGGCACAAAACATCCCCTTCTTTTCCCTCCCACAGGGGTTCTGCAATTCCTGCCTTGTCCTTCCAATGCCTGAGAATGACTGCAGGAGGACTTGCCCTATCCCCTTCCCAGCCTGAGCAGTCTGGAACTCTCCCAACCCTCTTTGCTGCTGAAAAATCTCAATATGATTAACTGCTCAGAGAATTTTGTATCTTTAACCTGCAAAATATTTGTTTATGCAACAGTGTGAGGAAGCCAGCTCACACTGGACAAGTTTGTTCTACCTGAATGTGCAAAAGGAAGCCATTTTATACACTTTAGATACATGGTTAAATCATTTAACACACATATTAATAAGTAGGCTAGTCTCTGGGTGGAGTCTTTCCAGGCATGCACAGTCTTCTACTCTGGGGGTCTTCTCCTCAAACCTTCATCCCTCTGGTGGTCACCACGGATATCTTCCTTGATTTGACTTCTTCAATTTTCTTTGTCAGGTGACCTGAATTCTTCAAGCTTGCAAAACCCCGGCTTTGGGCCTTCTATATCTTATTCAAACGTCTTGTTTACCTAATTTATTTCCATGTGTGTACTACTCCTTTCTATAATAAGTCCTTTGGTCCAGTGAGCAGAACAGAACATGATATTAACCAGTGCTCTTAAAATGTTCTTCTAGCAAAACAGGTTTCTTAGTAGGCCAAGATTTCTCAGTTAACTCTTTTAGGTCTGGCTCCCGTTTCAGGGGCTGTGGTGGTTTCCAGAGGCTTCTGGCTTCCCAGGCAAAGCCAAGGCAAGAGCAGGTGGGAAGGGGCTGCGCTGCTGCTGCTCCTGCCCGAGAGCCCCGGCTGGGGGGCTTTGGAACCAGGAATGACAGAGGGGGAAACAAAGGGGGCTGGGGCGCTGCACTGATGGTCACACTCGGGCCACTGTCAGCAGAGAGCTTCAGCCCCCCCAAATTAAAGCAGAGGGAAATGGTGCAAACTGTTTCATTTCAACCTTTCTTTACTCATCGGTATAAAACAACCCAACTAAAAGGAGGACAAGCAGGCCTGATCCCTTCTCCTGTGGGAGAATCCCCGCACCTTGTGCTGTGAGGGGCTATAAGGGGCCATGAGGGGTTGTGAGGGCCTGTGAGGGGATGTGAGGGGCTGTGAGGGGCTGTGAGGGACCATGACGGGCTGTGAGAGGCCATGAGGGGCTCTGAGAGGCCATGAGGGGTTGTGAGGGCCTGTGAGAGACCATGAGGGCCTGTGAGGGGCTATGAGGGGTTGTGAGGGGACATGAGAGGCTATAAGGGGCCATGAGAGTCTGTGAGGGGCTGTGAGAGGCTGTGAGGGGCCGTGAGGGGCCATGAGGGGCCATGATGTGCCATTGTTGCCTAAAACCAGCTCTTAAAGAAACCTCTAAGACTCAATTTGTGAGTTTTAGTAGGCAGGCATTTCTATTACAACACACTGCATGATTCCAGCAAACCAGGTGCCCTGGGAATCAGTTCACCAAAGTGAACACAGAGGTATCTTCACTCCTGCTGCTATGTCAGCATTACATGGTTATCCATTTCTTGTTCCCTGCGTTCCTGTTACATATTCATGGCATTCACAGACGCACCGGAGCTGCAGCTCTCAACACTTATTAGCATATATCCATATCCTTGTAAGGTCTCTAAAGGGCTTCATTGAGCATCTTTGGTGGTCTTCTCTTTTTGGAGTCCCTGGAATTCCGAGTGACTGCCTTGTGACCTCCTTTGAGACAGTATTCCTGGTTATAAATACACCTGTTGCTTCAGCTCCCTTCTTCATTGTTCTCTCACCTTGCTTGGCCGATTTCTCTAAATTGCACACTGTAATTTTCTGTGGCACGTTTTGTTGCAAAAACTATTAGTTCTTGTTCCATCTCTACACCCCAACATCAAACCACTCAGGTCTTACACATGGGTGCAGAAGGAGAGTGTGGAATTAGAAAGAGAGAAGCTCAGAATAAGTTCTGGTGCTCCACGGCAGTGCTGCTGTGCTGGGACTCCTTTTCTCTCTGCATCTGCACACAGGGACAGTCCCTGCTACTTCAAAAATACCAGAGGAAGGATTTCATCCAAAAAGGTTTCTGCAAGAAAATTAGTTTTTTTGAAATGCATAAATTACAATTCCTCATTTAGAAAGTATCAGAATCAAATTCAATAGTAGACAATGAATTAGAAAGGGCAGGAATAATAACATTTTCTTTTGTGGAAAACAATATTGCAATAAAAAAGGGAACAACTCCCACAAATTATTGCCATAGGAAACCTGAGAAGGAAGGCTGGGCCATCCATTCTGAATGTTATGGAGCAGAAAACAGAAACATTTTTGCTAATGAAAAACATCAAGTCATCATTTTCCTCAGAGTGTCCCTGACCTCCTGGTTCCTCAGGCTGTAGATGAGGGGGTTCAGTACTGGAGGCACCACCGAGTACAGAACTGACACCAACAAATCAAAGGATGGGGAGGAGATTGAGGGGGGCTTCAAGTAAGTAAACAAGCCAGTGCTGACAAACAGTGAGACCACGACCAAGTGAGGGAGGCACGTGGAAAAGGTTTTGTGCCGTCCCTGCTTGGAGAGGGGATCCCTAGCACAGCCCTGAAGATCTGCACATAGGAGAACACAATGAAAACAAAACAACCAAACACTAAACAGGCACTAATCACAGTGAGCCCGATTTCCCTGAGGTAGCCTGAGTGTGAGCAGGAGAGCTTGAGGATGTGTGGGATTTCACAGAAGAACTGGCCCAGGGCATTGCCCTGGCACAGGGGCAGGGAAAATGTACTGACTGTGTGCAGCAGAGCACTGAGAAATCCAGCGGCCCAGGCAGCTGCTGCCATGTGGGCACAAGCTCCGCTGCCCAGGAGGGTCCCGTAGTGCAGGGGTTTGCAGATGGCAACATAGCGGTCATAGCACATGGTGGTGAGGAGGGAAAACTCTGCTGAGATGAAGAACAGAAAGAAAAAGGCCTGTGCAGCACATCCTGTGTAGGAGATGGTTGTGGTGTCCCAGAGGGAATTGTGCATGGCTTTGGGGACAGTGGTGCAGATGCAGCCCAGGTCTGTGAGGGAGAGGCTGAGCAGGAAGAAGCCCATGGGGGTGTGCAGGTGGTGGTCGCAGGCTACAGCGCTGAGGATGAGGCCGTTGGCCAGGAGGGCAGCCAGGGAGATGGCCAGGAAGAGCCAGAAGTGCAGGAGCTGCAGCTCCCGCCTGTCTGCAAATGCCAGGAGGAGGAACTGGGTGAGGGAGCTGCTGTTGGACATTTGCTGCCTCTGGGTATTTTTTTCCAACACAGGAGAAGAAGACAGTAAGAGGCCAGTTAACGTGGACTTATCTAAACAAAGTCAAAGCTGTATTCTACAGACACTCCCCATGTCACACACAGACAGCCTTTTGATTTCCTAGGAGATTTTCCTTCAGCTCCAGTGCTGGGTCCCTACTCAACAGCATTTTCACTGTTTTAGCATCACTGTGCTTCTGTACAGGGGTTTCACATAACAAGATGTTTAGGGACAGGTTTCCAACCTGGAGGGAAATTCACAGCTTGGAAGGAAACCTCAGGGAGACAGTCAAGTGTCCTTATGATGGCATTTGATTTAAGCAGACTCAACTCCTTCCCCAGCACCACAGGCTGCACTGGTAGGGGTCATATTCCGTTTGCAGGTGCAAAAAGGACATCTCAGACTAGTCCTGATGGGTCTAGCAGAGGTGATGCTGGTGCTGCCCACAGGCAGAGCAGTGGTTGAAAGCACATTAGGAAGCTCAGACAGACCTACTGAGCACTCACAGTTCAGATGTCTCAGGGACTTGTCAAAATTAATACTTTCTTAATGATTTATTCCTCCCATTCCTCAAGAGTAGGAAACTGGAAACACAACCTCAGGAAATTTCTTTAACCTTATAAAAATCTTTGTCTTGGAAATATTCTGAGAGGGAGTTGAAGCTCTGAGCATGTCCTCCTCCTCTACACTCCAGATACTCTCAGAGTTGCACTTACAGAATCTGTAGTTGGTGGGCAGTGCCAGCTTTCCCAGATGCCTCCAAAAGCTGCAGTCCCATTGCCCTGCATGACCAGACTTCCTGTGCCAAGATCTGTTAAAAATTCTCCTCCAGTGAGGTCTCAGCATCATTCTATGTCTGACAGCTTTTATCTTCTCTCTGCCTTCTCTCCTGTGCCCTGGGTGCTGCAGGCAGTGCCCTCAGCCCTGCTGGGCTGTGCAGAGGAGCTGCTCACCAGCAGAGCTGTCTCTTTGAAGCTCTTCTTGCTTGCCAGGAGCTCCCTGTGTGCCAGGAGCCTGGCCCAGCTCAGCAGAACAGCAACAGCCCCAGGCATTTAGTGACCCTCAGGGGGTTTGATGTTGTTTACATGAGACTCAGTCTCTGAGAAGAAGTTCAAACAACTTCTCAAGAAGTCAAAGTGAGATTGAAACACTGAAGTTTCTCGTAGTGCTAATGAGTCTCACTGAGGGACACAACTGAGAAGGTGTCCCCAGGTTCCAGTTAGAGCAGAAAACTGCAGACAGTGATGACAAGGACGGACAAGCAAGGCAAAGGTGGCTCTGATGCTGAGGAAAACTGGACTTGTTTCCTTAATCAAACGGGTCAAGGTCTGACCCCCAGCCCCTGGGAAGGCAGATCCTGTCCCTGCCTCATTCCTCAGGGCTCTTCCTGGGGCACTGGGCTGTGGGATGTGCAATGCCAAGGGCAGGACCATGGGGTGGCACCTGCCAGGCTGCTGAGCAGGGACAAGGAGGCCACGAGGCCCCAGGGCTGCAAGGGGCACTCCCCTCCTCCTGGCATTACATTCTCAGTGATGCATTTTTATATTTACAGTTGACATCTTCAGAGAAGAATGAAACCTTTGAGCAACAGCTCTAAAGCATGAAGGCTGCCTGCAGGAAATACTTAAATTATTTGACACCCAAATGGAGCCTGTTGTTTTTAGCTAAAATTTAATAAACCTTAAATCAATGACCTTTGTTTTATTTAAAACCTGCACTTTGGAAAACTTTCCCAAGAAACATATTTTGGTGAATAAATTCCAAACAATGGGTTATTTAAATCTAAACATTTTCTCCATTTATACCTTGTGAACATTTAGTTCCTAAATTCCCAACTGCTACCTAATGTACAGAACAGTGGTGCCTTGGTTGAATCACATATCATTGAGTTCAGAGCGTCACAGGGATCTCATTGACAGGAATCAATTAGAATCCAAAATCAATCAAATATGATTGTGCACTATCATCCATCGAATTTGAATATCCCCAAATTAATTGTAAGCATGTGAAAGAACCTAGAAATAAATTTTGAAAAGCTACAGAAATAAAAATCAGTCAACTTTGAGAAGATAATAGTGCATCTGAGCATGTTTCATGCCTGCTGGGGTAAGTTAATGGTGAATCACACCTTCCCTTCCCAGCACAGGCTGAGATATATTCTTTTTGGAACATGAAAATACCCAGGGACTGAAGGCAGAGGACACACCAGTCAATGAGCCAGCATTATTTTATGAACAGCCTGTTACACACCCAATATCAAACATGCTGCCAGGATATTACAAAATGCACAAGGATGTTACACTCTGAAAAACTGCACATTGTAAGTGAGCCACTGCACTGCACGGAGAAAGAAAGGAGAGAATTCCTGAATCTCTACCAACAGCAGGAATAGATGTGGCCACTTATCCAAAGAGCTGTTCTTGTTGCTGAGGACTCCTCTCTGAACACATTCACCTGTCATTCTGTCAAGGCAATAAATCCTTCCACTCCTTACAGCACACTCAAAAGCACCCTGCTATTTAATTTCAATGGAAAAATGGCCCAAAGTGTCTAAAACATTTCCTTTTGCTCATGTAAAAGTGCTGGCATTTTACTTCCTTCCCGACAAGCCAGTGCCAATGGACCTGATTATTCTTTTCTTATTCAAAGCATATCAGTAGTTCCAAAGCACTCTCCATCTTATCAAGTGTCTGAACAGCACAGTTACTGAAAACAGTTTGTCCTGCTCCTCTCTCCTTCTGCCAGGCTATCAGATAAACCCAACTAACTCTCTGTATTTACACACAATCAAACATGAGCTGTGTCTTCAACCCACTGTAGCCTGTTTCTGGCATGTTACAGGTTTGCTGCTTGACATTAGTTGTACCCAAACCAGCAGCAGTGAATTAGCTGAGAACAAAAATATAGTCACTCCATAGCACAGAACACAAAAGGGACACAGGATAGGAAAAAAAAAAGGGACACATTTTGTGAAGTAAGAATGATCACTCTCAGTAGTTCATAGGTATTTATCTGGTGCTACTTGAAAAAGAGCATGGAAGCAGCAGGATTCAAATGCATTCAAAGCAGACCTGACACAGGCCTCAAGAGTAGAAAAATAATTTCTTTTTTTTGTTTGTTTTATTCTCCTGTCCTCTAGGAACTGTCTCTGATTTGCAAGGGGTGAGAAAGTGAAAGAAAGGAAAATGGTTACAGCATCTGAAAGCGTTTAAATGCCTTTACAGTTTTTGTCAGTAACAAGACTGATTTTCATGATCCAACCTTCATTTGGCACTAAAAGACCCCCACAAAAACAAACCAAAAGAACACTCTCCCCCAAACAAGCCTCTCAGCAACTCTCCTTTTCATTCAGTGTCTCAGATACAGAATTTTCGGTGTTACTGAGGAATAACACAAGATCAACTCCTTCAGAAGGGCCACGGCTTTGAAGGGTTTGCTTCCTGCCCAGCCCTAGGGAACAGGCACAGCATCTCCCTTCCTTCTTCTCAGGAGGACAGGATATCCTCGGGATGAGCGCAGTGTTGGAAGAGTTAAACATTAACCTGGCTGTGCCCTGGGCACTCTCAGCTGGCTAAATGAAAAGTTCTGGAAGGCTGGGAGAAATCCTGAGTTGCAGCTCTTTGATTAAGTACAGCCTTCTTTAGAAGCTGAAGCTCCAGCCCCAGAGTGGAGGCTCCTTCCCACCACCCCCTCCCACTGACAGTCCCCCTGAGCAATAAAATATCAACTCAAACATAAAAGGACAGTGGCATTCATCCTCCACAAAGACAGGACCAAATCCCGCACCCAATTTGATGACAGAAAAAAAAATTAAAAGTAAATAAAGGATACACAGAAAATTGCTTGATCCTTTGTTACATTTCCAATCTATGGAGAACTACACAAACTGCCAGTAGCAGAGTGCTCAGAGTACATAAAGGAGTGTGATTTCACCATTTTGTTAAATATTGGGTTTACCAGATTTTCGTGTCTTGTATTTCTTTGAAAATATTCACGTGTGAGATTGAAAAAAGTGTTTCTTTCAAAAACAGCTCTAGAAACCAACCCAGAATTAGGGGGAAAGGGGTGAAAGAGCAGCAGTCACACGTACAAGAATGGTCTGAACAAAGCAAGTCACCTCCTGCCCACCCATCCTGGCACCTGATGGGAAGGAACTCTGGAAATGCTGAGGAACAAGCTAGCACTACATTTTAGATATGACTTTTTCATCTCTACATCTACAGGATTTTAAACTGTTTCATGTCTGTAAGGGGGGTACTTTTGAATTAGATGATCAATGAAGCATAGAGGCGTGAGAAAGGAATCATATTAGGATGTGAAAACAGCTAGAGTATGGTACAATGTAACTTCATGGCACAGGCTAATTGTGAGGTCCATTGTGCTTTTTAGCAAGTCAGCCTGATATCCCCTGTTATCAGAGCTGAGTTCTTCCTTGGTTTTGCTACATATTGCAAGATAGATACATCTGCCCTTGAAACACAATGGGAGAGGTCATACACAGGGGTGAGAAAGATGCTGGTGAGAGGCAGATTCTGTGGGCAGGGGTCACTCGCCCCCTGCCCTACAGCAGGGCAGGCACAGACTGTTGCTCTCAGGTGATGAACAGGCGGGGTTTGGCTGCCACTCAGGCATCACCTTATACTGGGTACTGGCCCTACGTGGTGTAATGTGGAGCTGATGAAATGGGGTGTCAGGACTGCTGGGGTGAGCGATCCTCATCCTGCCATGGAGACTGTGCTGTTCCATGGGGATGCCCGCTAAGCACGGGCACTGACCAGCTGCTGCAGATCCTGGCAGCCCTGGCCTGTCTGTGTGGGTGAGCACAGTTTATTGAGAGGAAGCAACTGAGAAAGCCAATGTTTTATATCCTTTTTTGATATCCCTTTAATTTCCTTTTTACTAGTTAATACTGTAATAAAAGCTGTTCGTAGTATTGTGTGAATGCCAACTGATAAAACAGGTTTTTGTATTCTTTTTTAGCTTTTGATTCTCTTTGCCCGTAGTTATTTCTGTTCTCACTGCAATAAAAGATTTTTTGTAGTGTTTGAATGTCTGTGGTCCTTGTCTTTATTCTGGACATGTATTCAAACCAACTAATACATGGGGGCACAACTCTTTGGGGCAGGAGACGGGCAGCAGCCTTGCCAGGACTCGGGGCGGTGGCAGGTCTCCTTGGGCCAGGACGTGCCAGAGCTGCTGATTTGGGTGCAGCCCTGGCCAAAGGGCTCCCAGCAGCATGGGTGCCCTTGCCCACACCTTCCTTCTCGGTGTCACACCCCCGTGTTTAGGATGGCCACCAGCCAGCACTTCTCCCAAGGAGGCCGTGCCAGCTTGTGTGGAAGGCCCCGTGCCCTTCCCGCTGCGGCTGCATCGGCGGCCGAGGGGGCTCCTTGTGCTGCCGTGAGCAGGCACAGGAGGGGAGTGTTTGCTCATTTCCTGAGCCGTTCCCACAGTTCAGGTCCAGCCAGATTAGATACTTTAGAGTGTGGATTCCCTCCAAGGTGGGGCAGGTTGGCGGGGCTGGGGGAGGCCCCAGGCCACGTGGCACTGTGTCCAAGGTCCCTTTGTGACACGCTGGGCATGGCCGGTGGGATGGAAGGGGGCAGGGTGTCCAAGGGCCCTTTATGACCCGTGGTGACAGAGGTGCTGCTGGTGACACGGCCACAGTGTCAACAGTGCTCCTCGGAGCAGGCGACGGGACAGGACGGGACAGAGCGGTGCTGTGCGGAGCCCCCACGCAGCCAACTCGTGCCTTGCTGACCCGGAGCGTTTTGGAGGATTTTCTCACTTTCAGGTGACCTCGAGGCCTTTCCACAGGACTTGGAGACCTGGAGTTTCTCCAAGGTGTCTCCAACCCCTTTGGAAGGTGCCCTCGAGGCCTTTCCACAGGACTTGGAGACCCGGAGTTTCTCCGAGGTGTCTCTAATCCCTGTGGCAGGAGCCCTCGAGACCCTTTTGCAGGACTTGGAGACCCGGAGCTTCTCCGAAGCGTCTCCAATCCCTGTGGCAGGTGGCCTCAAGGCCATTCTGCAGGACTTAGTGGCCCGGAGTTTCTCCGAGGCGTCTCTCTTTGCAGGTGCCCTCGACACCAGACTGTGGCATGGCAGGGAGACGCTTCAGCCTGCTCAGGCTGTTCCGGAGGAAGAAGGAGGAGGAAAGCCCTGGGGCTGCTCCAGCACAGCAGCCTGAAGAGGTG
>NW_020885697.1:0-10356 GCF_003945725.1 Corapipo altera
TATGTAATTCTGGGGCAGCTGGTGCCACTCCTCAGCTCTCAGCAGGCTGAGGCTTGGCCTTACACTTTTGCCTTTGCTGGATTTCTTCATCAAATATTTCTCTCTCCCTGAAAAGAAACATATGGAAGGTTTTCAGTAATCTGGACATCTTTAGACCATCTGGACAAATGACAGTTTGCAGTGTTGGAACAGCTCAGCCAGAATGTTTTCCGTGTTTAGTCATTTGTTCCCATCCCTCCCAGGAGGGAGGACACTGAACTCTTCCACAGAAACAGAAAACTAGTAACAAAAATTCAGAGACTACTGAACATGAAAAATACCTTTTGCCCACAGGTGGCCCTTTCACGTCCTTCTCTTCTGCCTTTCTGCAATCCATGTTACCCACAACAGTAGTTGCCTAGATCATGGCACCAAAAAACATTTAATTTACTTATAATCATTCCAGAAAACTGAATCACAGCTGAGGTGTGTGTAATCGGTTGTAGTTGGTTTCCTGCCAAACCCCACAGACTACAGCAAAAACCTTCCAAAGGAAAAAAACCAGAATAGCAAAAGCTATAGCAAAAATATATATGTATTTTACATATACCACAGATATATACAATTAAAATAGTATGTACATATAACACGCAAACCCCAAACAATCCCGAAAGGGAAAAGGATAGGGAAAGGGAAAGGGAAAGAGAAAGGGAAAAAAGAAAATAAACAACACCAAAACAACAGAAACCTGAGGCAGGTACGCACAATTACAATCAGTAAAGAACTAGCAAAAGAATATCTTACTAGTCTCCTTGGGACAGCAGAATCGCACTGAACGACCGCCGGCACCCTCCGCCTCCCAAGGTCTACAAGGCCTCACTAGGCCTCACTCCCGCACACAGCAGAACCGACAGCAGGGAACCTGTGCCTTCAGAACCACTGGAAGGGAAGAGAGCGAAGGCTTCTCTTCCCTTCTTATTTATACCCTGGTTTATGTAAAAATCGTAGGGAATACTGGGAACATGACCACTTCCTTGGTTACAAACTGGTCACCAAGGAAAGGCCTAGACTAAAACTGCCACAATGTGGGAGACCAAACAGGTGTTCAGGCTAGAGAGTCAGAGGCAGCTCCCCAGAGAGAGGTCTCAGAGATAGCGATGGAATCCATCAGACCACCTTGGGCACTCTGTGAGAGTGAGAGAAGAAGCTGCAAACTTCAGCAGAAGGATACCTGTGGTGAACACCAGCTACCAAAGTTAAAAATGAGAAGGAAAAGACTGTTTTAGTTAACCCTACTTATGAAATATGAATTAATTTATAATTAAGAATGACAGTGTGTTGTTAGAAAAATCTGAATAGCGTGGATAAGTTCAAAAAAGTGTGTGACAGTGTGTTAAATAGGTCCATGCGTGCCTCCTTCCCTGTAGCCTAAAACTTTCTGCTCTAGGTGGGATAAAAATGCTTCAATGTAAACATTGCATGCTTTTTTTCCCACCATTCCAGGCAACTCTGTTCCCTTCTACTGGACAAAGAGGATGAAAGAATAAAACCTCTATTTTCAGTGATGCAGTCAGATTGTGTAATTTAATAGTCAACAACAGTAAAAGAGTTTAGAACTGTGTCAGAAAAGATTTTAGGCGTCAGCATTTGGTGCCCGAAGTAGGGACTTGGTTCTGATTCCTTATATTTAGGAACTGACCAGGAATAGCAGGTGGCAGTTACAGGTCCGTTACCTCGGCAACGCAGCACAACCGAACTCCGGAGATGGCGCCAGAATCCCTCGCTGCAGGACAGGGAGGTGAGCGGTCGTCAACAATTTAAGAATAGTTAATAATTAGAAGAAAATCATAATAATGGGGTTAAATATGTCCTCTGAACAAAAAGATGTTCATGAATTTATGAAATGCCTACTCAAAAAGCATGGGTCGAAGGTAGAAGATCTACTACTACACAATCTGTTTGTTTGGGCACAGAAAACTCAACCTGGTTTAACTGTTTCAAATGTTTTTAATGTCTCGAAGTGGGATCATATAGGAATTAAGCTCTGCAATGCTGCGACCCAAGGGGACAAACAAGTGGCTAGCATCTTGAGACCATAGCACTTAGTCTTTGAGATTCTAAAATATAGATCTTCTAAAAAAATGCCACTCCCAGAGCAAAAACAAATTGAAAAACCCGCCGACTCACCCCAGGAGGTGGAGAAAGGGGGAACCAGCTCACAAGCTATGGAGCTGCCGCACACGGAAAACCCTCACCCCCGAGTGCCCTTTGCCATCGCAGCATCCGTGGGAGGGGGGCTCTCAGGAGGCACAGCCACTGCAGACGTGGGCCGGGTCCTGCTGCATCCATCCACCCTTCCGCCCGTGCTGAGTCCTGAGTGAGCAGACACGGCTGCTCTGGTGCCACTCGACTCCATTCCTCTCCCTGGGAAGCCGGAGGGACTCCCCCTCTCTGCCCCTCCAGCTCAAGAATTTCTCACTGCACCACTCCAAGATGGCACCGGGTCCCTCCCGGAGGGGAGGAGTGAGTCCACCCCAGGAAGTGAATCCTCCCGTGAGGTCACTGCTCTGCGCTTCTGAGTTCCTGCCTGCTCCAGTTTCGGGTGGGAGCTCTTGGGAGCCGTGTCCTTACAATCCAGGACAAGAGCAAAATTTATTCCCTGTCGATCCTAAAGACAGACGGGCTCCTGTTAAGAAAGCAGCAGCAGAGGAAGGAGATTTGCATATGATGCAAGCCTTCCCAGTTATCTTTACAGCCAGTCAGCAACCCCTCTGGGAACCTGTCCCATGTCCAGTTTTAAAAGACTTAAAGCAGGCTGTTATGGAATATGGGCTGGAGGCTCCATTTACAAGAGGGCTTTTAGATTCTTTGTTTGGCACCTTTGTGCTGACTCCTTATGACTGTGCAGGAATAGCAAGAATGCTCCTTACTACCATGCAATATACATTATTTGAAGCAGAATGGAAAAAGCTAGTAAAGAAGCAGGCAGAAGAGATGTCACCTATGATCCGAGTGCCAATTGCACATATTAAAATATTCTTATGGGGGAAGGACCTTATGCGACAGCAGCAGCTCAGGCTCAAATCCCATTGCTTGATTTGACTCTTGCTAAAAATCTAGCTTTACAAGCACTTAGAAAAGTACCAGACGCAGGGGCGGCTACACAGTCCTTTACCATGATAAAACAAGGTGTTAAGGAACCGTTTATGCAATATGCAGAGCAGCTATGAAATGCAATAAACAAACAAATAGATTATGCTCCAGCACAAGAAATTGTCCTTAAAAATATAGTGATAGAACATGCCAGTGAAGACTGCCAAAAAATACTGCATGCATTATGTAATCCTACCATCGCAGGGATGCTTGAAGCCTGCAGAAATGGAGGCTCACAAGCTTCCAAAACTGCTTCTTTAGCTGAGGCACTGGTCACCTTTAAAGACCCTCCTCTAGATTACGAGCCTCAACCAGATTCCCAGCCACAACCATTGTGCTGTGAGTGTGGACAGAAGGGACACTTTCAAAAAAATTGTCCCATGAAAAAACACAGTGCTAAGCCTGCAATGTGCCCTCGTTGTCACAAGGGGCCGCACTTTGCTAGGGAATGCCACTCCGAATACGCAAAGGATGGATCCCTATTGCATCATCCAGGTAAAGGTAAGAAGCCTTCGGGAAACTGAGATATGAGCATGAAGAGAGGTCGTGCAAAGACAAACATAGCCTCCAAACTTCAAGCCTTTCACTTAAGCCAGCTGGTTCTCTGCAAACACGCACTGCAGGCAATGCTGGAATAGACCTGAGTCCTTCAAAATCCATCAAACTATTTGATAATGAAATACATGTAGTCTCTACAGGAATTCAAAGTCCTCTAGAGGATGGCCACAGTGGTTTGCTGATAGGTCGTACATCAACCTCTGCACTAGGTGTGTGTGTACTGCCTGGAATTATAGATGCCAACTTTGTGAGAGAGAGAAAAATAATGCTGTGGACACCTGCCCCCCCTGTCCATATAGAGGCAGGCACTCCCATTGCTCAGCTTATCCCGATCTGTGCCTATCCAACAAAGTTTAACTCCGATCAGGGAGAAAGGCCAGACTTTAGCACAACAAAAGACAGATGGGAGATAGATGATTTTCTCTCCTGGGTTCAGCCCTTGTCAGCACAATGCCCAATTCCACATTGCTCCTTATACAATTTGGGGAGAAAAGAGACTATTCACCTGAGAGGTTTGGCAGGCACGGGTGCCGATGTGACCTTGATCTCTATTCGAGATTGGTCACCCTTCTGGGCACTTATGGAGCCAGAGAAGGCACTGAGGGGAGTGGCAGGAGTTACAGCACCACAACAAAGCTTGCATTCAATTGTGATCACAGGCCCTGAGAAGTGTATAGCCACAGTTTGTCCCTTGCCAAGGGCAAGTCCAAGTTTTGGACTTGCCAATCACACTGTGGGGCTGAGATGCATTGGGACAATGGGGACTTGGTCTCACTATGAATTTTTCCTAGAGGCCACTGAACAGCAGCTGGTCCCCGCCCTAACCTGGACGACTGATGAACCGGTGTGGGTGGACCAGTGGCCGATTAGAAGGGACAAGCTGCAATATCTTCAAGTGCTTGTTCAAGAACAACTTTCAGCAGGACACATTTGTGCTTCTGCCAGTCCCTGGAATTCCCCAGTTTTTGTGATCCAAAAAAGAAGTGGCAAGTGGCATCTATTGCACGATCTAAGATGCATTAATGAAGTCATCAAGCCAATGGGAGCTGTCCAACCAGGCCTGCCTTCGCCATCAGTGCTGCCTCAGAACTGGCCACTTACTATCATTGACTTAAAGGACTTTCTTTTCCATTCCTTTACACCCCAGAGACACAAGGTTTGCTTTTTCAGTGTCATCTGTTAATGCCAGTGAACTGCATGCTCACTATCACTGGAAAGTCCTACCTCAAGGGATGAAGAATAGTCCAGTCATATGTCAACTGTTTGTGTCCACTGCGCTGTCACCTGCACGTCAGCAGTATCCAGAAGTCTGCATATATCACTACAGGGATGACATCTTAATCTGTGCAGCTGATAAGGAACTAATGCAAAGAGCCCTCAAAGCAACAGTTGGCAACCTATGGCCTCCAAGTGTCACCAGAAAAAGTACAACAAGAATCACCTTGGCATTACCTGGGATGGAAAATAACCCAAACAGCCATTCATCCCCAGCGTGTTTCTCTGTCAAACTCAGTGCAAACCCTCAATGATTTGCAAAGACTGCTGGGAGTTATTAACTGGCTCAGATTTATTTTGGATATTTCCACTGATGATCTCCATCCATTGTTTTGCCTGCTTAAAGGAGATCCAGAACTAACTTCACCCAGACAGGTAACACCAGAAGCTGTTACTGCTTTGCATGCTGTAGAGCAAAAACTCAGTTCCTGCCAGGCCAGTTGCCACCTCTTAGATGAGCCAGTGATATTAGTTACCTTGAAGGGACTCGTTCAACCTTTTGGCCTCTTGGGCCAGTTGTACAAGAACAATACTCAGGGTTTTTTATGGAAATGGGTTTTTCTAGCTCATCAGTTTTCTAAAACAGTAACGACTCGGCCAGAAATGATATCAGGCATATTTCAGAGAGGCTGCATTAGATGCTGGAAACGTGCAGGGTGTGACCAACGTATTGTGTATTTGCCAATGACAACAGAGCATTTACAATGGCTAGAGAAGGCTAGTTTTGAATTTCAAACTGCCTTAAGTGATTTTACAGGTCAGCTAAGTATTCACCTACCTGCTTGTTCTTTTTTACAGAGTTTAAACAACTTTCCTTTGAAGCTGAGAACGCACTGCTCCCCTATTCCTTTAACAGATGCACAAACTGTCTTTACTGATGGTTCAGGAAAAACGGGAAATGGAGTTGTAATGTGGCAGAAGGATAATGACTGGCAACAGGATATACATCATGTGGATGGGTCACCACAGCTTGTAGAATTATCAGCAGTAATCTGCACACTTACACCCTTTTCAGGACCTTTAAACATAGTTTCTGATTCTCAGTATGTTGTGAGAGTGGTTCAACAAATTGAACACTCCTATCTGAAAGAAGTAAATCATGTGGCACTGTTTGCCCTCTTTAAAAAATTACTGTTTGTAGTTGAAAAGAGGCAATTTGCATTTTTCATCATGCATGTGCATTCTCATACCTTGCCGCCTGGTCCAATTTCAGAAGGTAATCGACGTGCTGATGCACTTGCAGGACCAGTAATAGTACCTCAGTGATTTGAGCAAGCCGAATTGTCACATCAGTTTTTTCATCAAAATGCAAGGGCATTAAAAAGACAATTTGATCTCACATCAGAGCAAGTTCATTCTATCATAGCATCCTGTCCGGACTGTCAGCTAATCACTCCTATCGCTCCTGAAGGAACCAACCCTCGAGGATTGGAACCCCTGCAGCTGTGGCAAGCAGATGTAACACACATATCCTCTTTCGGTAAATTGAAATATGTACATGATTCCATTGACACGTTTTCAGGATTTCTAGTAGCTACAGTTCATTCTGGGGAGAAAAGATGGGATGTACAATGTCACCTCCTTACAGCCTTTGCACACATGGGAGTACCTAAGCAAATTAAAACAGACAGTGGACCTTCTTATATGTCCAAACACACAAAAGAATTTTTTGAACTATGGGGAATACAACATCTAACAAGTATTCCACACACCCCCACAGGTCAGGTTGTAATTGAGTGTGCACATTGCACACTCAAAGACATGCTGCAAAAACAGAAAAGAGGAAGTTCAGGTTTAACTCCCCAGGAGTGTTTAAATAAGGCTTTATATGTGCTTAACTTTCTAAATAGAATAGTAGGAGATCTCTCTGCAGCACAGTGTCACTTTGTCCAAGCACATGTTTCCACAGAGAGAAGGCAGAAGTAATGTTCAGAGATCCAATTACTAGAGAATGGCAAGGTCCTTGTCCCTTAATAACCTGGGGAAAAGGTTATGCTTGTGTCTCCACAGATCGAGGACCGCGATGGATACCTTCACGTTTTGTGCGACCCTACCTTGCATCATCTTCATAACGACAGCCATGCCTCTTGACTGGACCATCTTTCACCAGCAGAACGTCTGGGTGACACTCGCCAATGCAACTGGGACTGACACATTGTGTTTGTCTGTGGCTGCCCCAACTGATCCGTTCCGTACCTGTTTAGTAGGCTTTCCTTTCAATTGCACCCAGTGGATTACCTTTCTACACCAGTACTTGCCACAGTGCTCTAACCTTGACAAGGCACAATTACTACAATGTGCCAATAACCAAAACCTTGAAAATAATTTTCCTTGAATTCCAATAGAACCCCAAGAAATTAATGTCATGGGCAGTCTGACTGTACCTTTCTGTTTTCAATTCGATCCCTCAGATTCAAATTCAAATCATTATTTGGCAATTGACGTATCTCCTTCTGGAACATGCCAAAATGCTCGTTTTTGGTGTAAATCACCCAATTCTACAGTATTCAAATCAGGGGCGACACCTCTTGGCTTGCCCAGTGGTATTTTCTTAATCTGGGGGCCACGAGTGTGGAAAGGTATTCCCACTAGAGCGAAAGGAGGACCGTGCACATTTGGAAAATTAACACTGTTTAACCTTCACAAATTACCCATAAGCACACACATTCAAAAGAGGCAAAAAAGATTCGTGCAACAATACGATAAGAACTGCAATTCAAGAGTACATATCTGGGGTCCAGTTGAAAGAGTATTCTCCAGTCTTGTAGCTCGAATTGGAACATCTCATGCCTTGACCACCTTGGATAGACCAGGCTGCTGGCTTGCCAAGTTCAGCAGTTGATGCCTTACTAACCGATGTCAGTTCAATTAGGAAAGTCACTCTGTAGAATAGAGCAGCCATTGATTTTTTGCTATTGGCTCACGGACATGGTTGCAAAGACTTTGAAGCCTTTGCTGCATGAATCTGTCTGATCACTCAGAGTCAATTCATCAAAGCCTTGCTCAATTAAAAACCCTATCAGCGCAGCTTAACACAAAGAAAGACCCACGCTTAGATAGTTTGTTTAGTTGGCTACATATTTTTATCTAAGTCCAAAACTCAAGAAAGTTGCCATTGTAACTGTAACTGGAATTTTTGTGTTTTTCTGTATTTTGCTTAGTGTGCCATGTTTTCTTTCTTGTGTGTCACGTTTGGTTCGCTGTAGCTTTGCACAAGTTTTAGTGTTTCAATTAGAAAATAAAAAAAGGGGGACTGGGGGAAACCAAATGTGTTCAGGCGAGGGAGCCAGAGGCAGCTGCCCAGAAAGAGGCCTCAGAGATAACACTGAAAACCATCAACCGATCTTGGGCATGCTGTGAGAGTGAGAGAAGAAGCTGCTGACTTCAGCAGAAGGATACCTGTGATGAAGATCTGCTACCAAAGTTAAAAATGAGAAAGAAGAGACTGCTTAAATTAACCCCACTTATGAAAGATTAGATATAATATTTAGAAATATTAAATAGCCAACAACAGTACAAAAGTTTAAAACTGTGCCAGAATAGATTTTAGGCATTGGCAGGTTGGGACCCAAAAAGTGTTCAGGGAGGAAATTGAGGATTGAGGGGAAAATGGGAAAGTGGGAGAAACAGGGACAAGGGTGGAAAAGGGGGGGTGGTCTGGCAGGTCCGATGGTCCCATGGGGGTCTTTGGGCACAGGGGAGCTGGGAAAGGGAGGTGGCCCCCTGAGCTCCCAACTTCCTGTGGGGTGCTGGGAGCTGCTGGATCCAATCTCAGCCTTGGATTATCCCAACATTTTCAGTTTAGAGGAATTACAGAGGTGTGACTGAACTACTTTTGTCCCCCAGGTTTTAATGATGGCAAATCAGATCTACTGATAGAAATGAATTATTTAGGGATACAAATGATCAGATAAAAGGTCTTCAGCAGAATTATGCACAATATACACACTAAAACTACCAGGAGTAAAGGATAAGACACTGAAGTGTCTACACTAAAGCAATTGTTGAAGCAATTCTACTAAAGCTGGCACAAAAGCAATAATTCTTAATTAGAGATGGATGGAACTCCCCCAGACCAATGCTCAGGGGGAGATCTCTGCTCTCAACCTCCAGCAGTTACCTTGGGGGGTCCCCAGCCAAGGCAGGAATCTCCATATAGCTCCCCAGGAAGGGTCCTGTTGGAAGAAGTTGCCCCTGGGAAAGGGGAGTGGGTCTTTGTGGTTGAAAGGGATGGACTGACAGTCACTGGACTCCAGGGGTTGCCTCAGCATCAGCGGGGTTCATTCGGGGTAGAAGCAGAGGTCGAAGCTCTTCCTGCAGTCGGGGCACTCGAGGGTTTCCCTTACCGGTGGGTCCGTTGGTGTGAGGTCAAGTTACCGCTCTGGGTGAAGCTTTTCCCACACTCCCCACACTTGTAGGGCCTCTCCCCGGTGTGGATGCGTCGGTGCCTGACAAGGTGGGAGTTCTGGCTGAAGCCCTTCCCACAGTCAGTGCAGCGGAAGGGCCTCTCATCCGTGTGTGTCCGGTGGTGCAGGAGGAGATCTGAGCTGGTCTGAAACATCTTCCCACACTCCAAGCACTTGTAGGGCCGTTCCCCAGTGTGGATGTGTTGGTGCTTGAGAAGGTGGGAGATCTGCCTGAAGCTCTTTCTACATTCCCCACACGAGTAGGGCCGTTCCCCAGTGTGGATGAGCTGGTGTTGGATCTGGTTGGAGTTGTTCCTGAACCTCTTCCCACATTCCCTACATGTGTAGGGCCGTTCCCTGGTGTGGATGCGCAGGTGGGTGACAAGGGTGGAGCTCTTCCTGAAGCTCATCCCACATTCCTCACACATGTAGGGCCGTTCCCCAGTGTGGATGCGACGGTGGGTGCAGAGGCAGCTTCTGTTCCTGAAGCTCTTCCCACATTCCCCACATGTGTAGGGCCGTTCCCCAGTGTGGATGTGCTGGTGGGTGAGGAGGTCGGAGCTGTTCCTGAAGCTCTTCCCACATTCCAAGCATCTGAAGGGCTTTTCCCTGCTGGGAGGCTGCTCAGGGACCACCAGCTCAGAGCTCCCCCTCAAGCCCTGGCCACCTTCCCAGCACAGGCTGGCTCTTTCCTCCTCAGAGCACCCTGGGCTGGCTTTGGAGCCCCTCCTGCGGGGGGATCTCCGGCCCTTTTCCTCCCCGCTGCCTTCCTGCGCCGGGGAGCCCTTCAAAACGGCCTCTCCCACCAGGCTCTGACGGGGGCATTTGTCCTCCGGGCTCTCCGTCCTCAGCTCGGGGCCTGGGGCAGGAAGCAAGAAGGACAGGGAGGGGATTTGCCTCCGGCCCACAGGGAAGGCCAAGGACATCCCCCCAACTCCGGCCCCGGCAGGACGGCGGCGGCAGCGGGGTTGTCCTGCAGCCGGGG
>NW_020885698.1:0-10142 GCF_003945725.1 Corapipo altera
CTCTGGGCAACCTGTGCCAGTGTTTCATCACCCTCAGTGTAAGAAATTCTTCTTTATATCGACTTCCAATATGCTCTCTTTTAGTTTAAAACTATCACCTCTTGCCTTATCACAGCTGTGTTTAGGCCCAACAAAAAGTTTGTCCCCATCTTTCTCAGAAGCCTCTGTGGTGGTGCATCCTCCTCCCATTCTCCTCCGACCTGGTCGATGATCTCAGGAGCTCCTGACAAGCCTTGACCAAACCAGCTGAGCAATGAAGAGCCCCTGGACTGCACCAGGGGTGTGGGGAAGTGTCCCTGGACTGGACCAGGTGCTCCTGGATGATACAGGTGGAAACAATCCAGAGTGGAACAGTTTGGGAACACAGGATAATCAGTCATCCCATGAAAGCCTTGGAATATTCCCTGCCTGAATTGTAGCCCAAATGGAACAGTTTGGATACAATTCCCCAATATTTTGGAAACTCCAGTCATTCCTGACACCAGGATGGAAATTCAGCAGATAACTAAAGCCAGTCCCCTTGGCAGCCCACAGCCAGCGGGGCTGAGGGAGGCCCTGGCAGCTCCCCAGCACCTCCCTCTCAGTGGGACACCTCTGGCAGCCTCTCCCAGCTCGGGAACCCTCCAGTTTGCAACACTCCAAAGAGCGGCGCTGATGCCCAGGACAGTTCTGATCCCCCTCAACAAACACTCCTCCAGCTGTGACCCTTGTCTGGTGGGAAACACAAAGGGATTTGGGGGAGTGTTTCCCTGACAACAAGGAGAATTTGGGAGAGGGACCTTTCCACACCCAGCTCTTGATGTGTGCACACATCTCTGCCTGGGTGTGGGTGTGAATTGACTGTGGGGTGAATGTTGTTCTTGTAAATCTATAATTCAGTCACTGTTAAAATTGCACCACATGCTATAAACCACTTGATAATTGTTCAATTGGTCAATGATTAAGTGCTACTAATCTCATTAGCCCCCTTATCTTTGGATCCAAGTCCTTCATGCCCTGACCCTCTTGCATCCCAAGGCTCTGTGTAAATCATTCCCTTTCATCAAAAAATATATATTTTTCATGACTTCCACTTTAAAATCTTCTTCCTTACCTAAACTACAAAACAACTCTAATTAGTTGTAATGTCTTGAAGACTTGAAGACAATTAAAGGAAGGGAAATAATTTGTTTTTCAGTGTTTTAATGGGTCCCACAGTGAGTTTGGAGCTGCATCAGCTGTCAGTCCAAGATGGGCCATGTCAGAACTGGTGAGGCCGGGGGGTGAGGAGCAAGGTTGATCATCCAGGGTCAGTGTGGATCTCCTGAGGAGACACCCAGCATCAAGATCACTTGGAGAACACCTCTATCACCTCTTCTCTGAACTAAAAAATAGCCATCATTGAATTAAAACCAAAAAAGTACAAATTTTGAAGACTTGTTTTGAAATTGCCTTGAAGACAATTAAAGGAAGACAAAGAGATCCTGAGGGATTTCTGCATTTTAATGAGCCCCACGGTGTGTTTGCAGCCCAGCCCATGATGCTGAGGTACTGAGAGAAGATGGAAGCAGCTGCTGAAGAAGTCAGAAGCCAAACTGCAAGTGCCTTGAAGCATTGCTGGGCCCCACTGAGGGCAGGCACTGCCAAAGCCTCCCCAGGGACTCCTTGGAGCAGCTCCTTGGAGGCCAGGAGTGCAGGCAGACAAAGGCTCTGGGCAGGCCCCTGCAATGCTGAGCAAAGCCTGCCTTGGTTTTGTGGAGCACAAAGGCCAAGGCCTGAGCCCCAGGCCCTGGCCCAGCAGATCCTGTCCCTCCCGGCTGGCTCAGGGCTGTTTGGGGGCACTGGGATGGGAGGAACAACAAAGACCCAAAACTGGGCAACCCCTACCAGGCTGCTGAGGGAGGGGTGAGGCAGAACCCAAGTGCAGAACCTGCCAGGAAAGTGTCTTGTGGTGACCTGAGTGGCAGAGGCAGCTGCCAGAGGCAAGGGGACAAAGGCCTGGGTGCCTTTGGGCCTTGCAGCCCTGCCAGAGCCCTTGGCCATCTCTCCTGCAGGCTGTCCTGCCCTGGCCCTGCTGCTGCTCTGGCCTTGCAGGCTGCACACACCCCTCCTGCTTTCCCACCCCCTCCCAGCAGCATTTCTAGACCCTCCCTGATGTCTCTGCACCAGCTCTGGCTGTTGCCATGTGCACTTGGCCTTCTGAACTTGGATCCTGAGCCCCTGTGCCACAGGACATCCCTCCCAGAGCCCAGGCCCTTCTCCTGGGGGTCACTGCAGAGCTGAGCAGATCCAGGTCACCTCCCATTCCTCTGCCAACCCCCTGGGCCTGCTCTGGGCCCTGCAGGTCCTTGCCCTGCTCCCAAGGGCTGTGGGGGTTTCTGAATGGTCAGGGCTTGGGGTTTAGAGCTCAGGGTTGGGATTAGGCAGAACTTTTGGAGGTTTGTTGTTCTGCTGGCAGTGTCTGGTTCCTGATTAGGGGAAGAACTTGTTGGGCTGGGTCAGGATTAAATTTGGCTTTTCATCCAGGTAATACAGGTTTAGGAATGGAGTGGGCATTAGAGTATAAATAAGAGTCTGGAGTTCTGGGTTTGGGCTTTGCCTTCCAGGTCCGGTTGAAGTTTGGATTAGAGCAGTGGACTCCTTTCAATGGGAGAGTGTACCAGCGTGTTTTAGGTACTGTTGGGACTTGAAGTTACAAAGACGTTAAAAGTCTATCAGTAATGTTTTGCACACTCAGTGTTTCAGCACCCTCAGCATTACCTGAACCTGTTTTTATCCCATCAAAATCTTTCCTCTCTGTTGGCCAAGTCACTCTTTCCTTCCCCAAATATTCAATCATTTTGTCCAAGTCCCTCCTAATCTCCCCCAAAGTTCCATCTGGGTGGGCTCAGCTCTGTGATGACACTGTGCAACCTCATGGAATCAAAGGGGCCATTGTGGCACTGCAGGGCCTCATGGAAAAAAGAGAAAATCCAGGCTTGTCCAGGTCCTGAGGGTGATTTAGGAGGGAGACAGCAGTGATTACTCCCTACAGACCCACCACTCCAGTGGTCTCTCCCTGCAGTTCATGGGTGTCCTGAGCATTTTGCCCAGTGCCTCCCTGCCCTGAAGGTTTGTGGCCATCAGGCTGGAGCTGAGGGGGTTGGGCAGGTGCCTGAGGAGGGGGTAGAACAAGGGCTGTGTCCAACTGTGCCAGGAGGGCTGTGCTGGGCAAGGAGGAGGAGACTGCAGAAAACAGTGGCACTGGGGAGGGGAGAGGAGCAGCTGGAGAGACCTTGGGCCTGCCCACGCTGGGCAGGAGCTGCCCCAGGATGGCAGCTCTGAAGCACTCCCAGGATGTCCCTGGGAACAGGAGGGGAAGACTGGATGTGAAAATGGAACCTGGAAAGCAGAGAGCAGGAGTGTCATGGTGACACTGCAGGAGAGTCCCAGCCCTGGAGCAAGGTGAAAGAAGAAGTGACCCAGTCCATGCAGTGGCCTCAGAAGATCCCACAGCATCCTGGAGATGCTGGAAGGGAGCCCAGCTCTGCTTCACAAGTTCCCAGGGCCTGTCCCTTCCTGTGCTCCAAGGGCTTCCAGCCCCCAGGACTGTGCTCAGAGAGCACTCAGGCCTTACAGCGACAAAGGGGCTCAGGAGGACAGTGTGGAAGTGGCAAGAGAGCAGCTCTGGACAGACCAAGCACTGCTGCTCCCTGGCAGTGCTGCTGGGTTGGGATTATTGTCCCCTTCCCCTTTGCAAATACACCCTGTCCTGCAGTGTGCTGTCCTTTAGGAACATCTGAGAAGAAGGGTCTTGGACAAAGAAGGCACTGCAGGGTCCTTTATTTTATTTAAATCCTCAGAGAGCACAATTAATCATTTATACATCTCTGAGTCAAATTGAATGTGTAGACACTAAATTAAAAGGCAGATGCATAATAATATTTAATTCCATAAAAAATTATTGCAAGAAGAACCTGATGACCTCCACGAAAAACTTGAGCAGGAAGGTTGGACCACTAAGAAGTCCCATTCCGAATGCTACACACCAGAAAACTGGCACTTTATTACTCCTGAAAAGTATCCAGTCATAATTTTCCTCAGGGCAACCTTGAGCTCCTGATTCCTCAGGCTGTAGATGAAGGGGTTCAGTGCTGGAGGAACCACCGAGTACAGAACTGACAGAGAAAGTTCCAGGGATGGGGAGGAGATGGAGGAGGGCTTCAGGTAGCCAAATGTGCCAGTGCTGAGGAACAGGGAGACAACAGCCAGGTGAGGAAGGCACGTGGAAAAGGCTTTGTGCCATCCCCGCTGAGAGGGGATCCTCAGCACAGCCCTGAAGATCTGCACATAGGAGAAAACAATGAAAACAAAACAACCGAACACTAAACAGACAGTAACCCCAATGAGCCCAATTTCCCTGAGGTATCCTGAGTGTGAGCAGGAGAGCTTGAGGATGTGTGGGATTTCACAGAAGAACTGGCCCAGGGCATTGCCCTGGCACAGGGGCAGGGAAAATGTATTGGCTGTGTGCAGCAGAGCAGTGAGAAAGCCAGTGGCCCAGGCAGCTGCTGCCATGTGGGCACAAGCTCTGCTGCCCAGGAGGGTCCCGTAGTGCAGGGGTTTGCAGATGGCAACGTAGCGGTCGTAGCACATGATGGTGAGGAGGAAAAACTCTGCTGAGATGAAGAAGACAAAGAAAAAGAGCTGTGCAGCACATCCCATGTAGGAGATGGTTGTGGTGTTCTGGAGGGAATTGTGCATGGCTTTGGGGACAGTGGTGCAGATGCAGCCCAGGTCTGTGAGGGAGAGGTTGAGCAGGAAGAAGCCCATGGGGGTGTGCAGGTGGTGGTCGCAGGCTACGGCGCTGAGGATGAGGCCGTTGGCCAGGAGGGCAGCCAGGGAGATGGCCAGGAAGAGGCAGAAGTGCAGGAGCTGCAGCTCCCACCTGTCTGAGAATGCCAGGAGGAGGAACTGGGACATGGAGCTGCTGTTGGACATTTGCTGTTCCTTAGCACAGGGTCTGTTCAGAAAAGGAAAGCACAGGGAACAATTAAGACAGCCCCCTCTCAGCAAAGCCAGTGCAGTTCTCAGGGAAATCCCCTCCAAGTCAAGGCATTTCTTTTCTCTGGTTTGTGCCCTCTGAGGGTGCTGTGAGGAACAGGAGCTCTGCCCATGTGCTGCCAAGGATTCAGCTTTGCTCTGCTGCAGTGCAGACATGGAGCTGGTTTGGGACAGCTCTCCTGATCCCAGGGGATGTCACATGGAACCCAACTTTGATGGAGAAGCTCAATTCCTGTACTGTTGTCTTGGAGCAATTTGGGCTGCAGGAGAGAGGCACAGTTTATCCTTAAAATAATTTTGACTGGGTTTTTTGGTTACAGTCATAACCCTCGGGGTGTGTTTTTTACGGGCAAATTTTTCTGATGACAAATCTGAAGAGTGTTGAGCCAGGACGGCAGAAGGGCTGAGCTCTCAGTTGCTTATTGCAGAGCCAGGAGAGCTGCAGTGCCTCTCAGCCTGTTTCCCTTCTGCCCTGCACTTTCCTTTGATCTGCCTTGAAGATGACTTCACACACAGATTCATCCTTAAAAGCCCCACCAAGATCTGTGCTGAGAGCAGGACAGTGCTGCTTGAAAGGGCAGCTCTGGGAAGTGTCCCCTGTGCCAGCCCAGAGGTGCAGCTGTGCTGGACAGAGCAGGACAGGAGCCCTCCCACAGGGAAGCCAAGGGCTGGCACAGGAGAGTGCCCACCCCCAAGGGAAGGCTCAGCACTGCCCAGGATCCTGTGCTCATCTCTGAGACTGCCTGAAAGATTCATCTCTGAGAGTAAAAGAGTTGGAATTTCAGTGCAGCCTCCTGACCTGAGAGAACAATGTCTCTGCTACAATGCCTAAGCAGGAAACACACCTCAGGACTAATTCCTTTCCTGTAGCCCCTGTCTGTTGTGAGCTTTGCAAAAAATTCTCCATTCAATATGGTGTAGTGGTGTGGAGCTGCGAGCAGGTCTGACCCTGGCACACTGAGACATGGAAAAGATCCTCCCTCAGCTGTCAGGTTTGCTCCTTGCCCACAGCCCTTGTGCCCCAGCCCTGGGAGCAGCTCCCCGGGCCAGCTGAGAGCTGCCCCTGGCAGGCAGCAGAGTCCCTGCCCAGCACAGCGCCCTGGGCTGCAGGACCCTGCTCTGCCCCACAGCCCTGGGCACCCCTGGCTGCACCCCCGGCTTCACAGCTCTTCCAAAGTGCCCCAAAACAGCCCCTGCTCCCCCATCCCATCAGCTGGGGCTGGGCCAGCTTTAGGAGATGCCTCCAGGAGCTGCCCCTGCACTGCCCTGCAGCCCCAGACTCACCATGTGCAGCCCTGCCAAGGTTCCTCCTGCAGGGAGCTCTCAGCCCTCCTGCCAGTGCTGAGCCCCTTGAAGCTCTGTCTGTGCCCTGCTGGTGTCCCTGAGCTGGCCTGGCAGTGCCCTCAGCCCTGCTGGGCTGTGCAGAGGAGCTGCTCACCAGCAGAGCTGTCTCTTTGAAGCTCTTCTTGCTTGACAGGAGCTCCCTGTGTGCCAGGAGTCCGGCCCAGCTCAGCAGCACAGCAACAGCCCCAGGCATTTCATGACCCCCGGGGGGGTTTGATGTTGTTTACATGAGACTCAGTCCCTGAGAGGAAGTTCAAACAACTTTTCAACAAGTCAAAGTGAGATTGAAACACTCAAGTTACTTGTAGTGCTAATGAGTCTCACTGAGGGACACAACTGAGAACATGTCCCCAGGTTCCAGTTAGAGCAGAAAACTGCAGACAGTGATGCCAAGGATGGACAAGCAAGGGAAGGTGGCTCTGATGCTGAACCAACCTTGACTTGTTTCCTTAATCCAAAGTGCCAAGACCTGACCCCCCAGCCCCTGGGAAGGCAGATCCTGTCCCTCCCTCATTCCTCAGGGCTCTTCTTGGGGCACTGGGATGTGGGATGTGCAATGCCAAGGGCAGGACCATGGGGTGGCACCTGCCAGGCTGCTGAGCAGGGACAAGGAGGCCAGGAGGCCCTAAGGCTGCAAGGGGCACTCCCCTCCTCCTGGCATCATGGGCACAGACAGCAGCCATGGCCAAAGGCCTGCAGAAGGTGGCTGTGTCAGGGCCTTTCAGCTTCTCCCCATCCCTGTCTCCTCTCCAGCCCAGGCTGTCCTACGGTGTCCATGCCCTGCCCCTTTCCCTGCAGGCTGTCGTCATCCCCCCGGCTGCCCCACCTGGCTGGCACCTTCCTGCACTGACATCTCTGCGTCCTCCCTGGCTCTTCCTGCACACACAAAGCCTTGGGCTCATCCAGACTCCTCCTTTGTGACATACTGCACCACAACACTGACCTTGGAGGGAAATTTCTGACTTCTTGTCACCAGTCTAGGCCACCCCAGCTGCCCTTGGTGGCACTAGTTCTTTCTTAGGCTGTTTTCTGCCAGCAAGAAAAGCTCCACCAGCTCTGACACCCCCCTTCCAGACCTCTCAGGCTCCTCCTCTACTGCCCTTCACTGACCCTTGAGTCCTCAGCCTCTATATATGGGTCATGGGCTTGAGGCCCCAAATTCCTTCCTGGGAGATCTCTGGGACCTCTCCAAGGTTTTGGAAGATGACAATAGAGTGCTCTTATCCCAGGAAACACAGAATGACATTTTTTCCAAGGGTTGTCTTGGCAGAATGAGGCACAATCTCTTTAAACTTTCTGGCACAAGGGAGCTCTGAGCTCTGGGTACGGAGGGAGCTCCAAGTGCCAACCACTGGAGTGGGAGCTACAAATCATCAGGTCTGGTGTTCTTTGGAGGGCCAGACACTGGTGAGAGTGGGGGGTGTGTGCACATGGAAGGACTTGAAGGGCACAATAAACTGTCTCAAAACACTGTCAAAGCAGGAAAATCCCATAAGGCACCACAGCACATAAGCACTGGTGGCAAACAGGAAGGCATTTAATTCCAAGGCCTAAAGGGAGGTGAAGCTTTGGAAGTAGCCCCCAGGACAGAATTGCACTGCACAGACTGTTGGAAAGGAAGCAGGTCCTTGTCCACGTGCCAGCCCAAGCTGTGGGAACAGCATCTACCGCCCTGAATAGCCAGGGCTTGGGCTGTATAAAAGTGATAGCCCAGAAGCACAACTTGGGGACTCTCCACCCAGCAGAACAGGGTGAAGAAGGACCGGTGGGAGCCTCAGGGATCTACATGGGGTGAACATTTACTTGATCTCTGTCTCACTCTCACTGGCTTCCCACCACCCCTTTCTTCTCTCTCTTTCTATTTCTTTCTCTCTCTCTCCCTCCTATTTACTGTTAAATCAAACCTGGACTGCTGACTTTGGCACATGATCTCCTTTGCAGCTGAATTTGGGCAGAGGTGTCTTTTAATAATGGGAACGTGACAGTATCCATGAGGTTTTACAGTGTGGGAATGGCCACTGGATTACATGAGGTTCCACAGGGTCACAGGGTCCATTTGGCTCCATGAAGCTCTGTAGTGTGATAATGGACCCTTGATTCCATGAGGTCCCGAAATGTCTCAGGACTCCTTTGGTTTTAGGAGGCCCCACATATCACAGTGTTCCCTTGGTTCAATGAGATTCCCCAGTGTCCCAGGGTTCCTTTGGTTCCCTTAGCCCTGCAGTGTCACAGTGGCCCCTTGATTCCATGAGTTTCCACAATGTCCCAGGGTTCCTTTGGTTCCATGAGGCCCTGCAGTGTCACAATGGCCTCTTAATTCCATGAGTTTTCACATTTTCACAATGCTCCCTTGGTTCCATGATATTCCCCAGTGTCCCAGGGCTCCTTTGGTTCCAAAAGGCCCTGCAGTGTCACAGTGGCCCTTTTACTCCAGGAGGTTCCACACTGTCCTTGCTGGAACACACAGGGCTGTAACATTGTCACCCCTGCAGAGCTGCCTCCAGCTCTGGGCTCCAGCACAGCAAGGACATGGACCTGCTGGAGTGAGTCCAGAGGGGAGCAGCAAGAGGATCAGAGGGATGGAGCAGCTCTGCTGTGAGGAAAGGCTGAGAGAATTTGCATTGTTCAACCTGGAGAAGAGAAGGTTTTGGGGTGACCTAATTGTGGCCTTGCAGTGCCTGAAGGGAGCCAACAAGAAAGATGGAGAGAGATTTTGGACAAGGTCCTGGAGTGACAGGACAAGGGGAATGGCTTCACACTGACAGAGGGAAGGGTTAGATGGGATATTAGGAAGAATTTCTTGACAGTGATGGTAGAGAGAACCTGGCAGAGGTTACTCAGAGAAGTTCTGGCTGCCCCATCCCTGGAAGTGTTCACAGTCAGGTTGGATGGGGTTGTGAGCTCTGGATCTAGTGGAAGGTGTCCCTGCCCATGGCAGGGGGGTTGGACTGAGATGCTCTTTAAGGTTCCTTCCCACCCAAACCATTCCATGATTCTGTGACTGGTGGGGGAGGTGGTGGTCGGAGTCATCAGGCACAGAGACCCCAAAATGATGGAGTTTTCCTTTCTGAGCGAAGGAAGGAGGGGGCAGCAGAACTGACACCCTGGACTGCTGGTGGCCAGACTTCAACCTATTTGGGAGACTGACTGAGCTGGATCTGATTGTGGATCTGCTGGAGGGCAGGAAGGCTCTGCAGAGGGATCTGGGCCTGCCCTTGGGTTCCAACAAGCCCCTGGAACGCTCCAGGCTGGGGGCAGAGGGTCTGGAGAGCTGCTCAGCAGAAAGAGACTTGGGGGTGCTGCTTGACAGAGACTGGATATGAGGCAGAGTGTGCCCAGGGGGGCAAGAAGGCCAAGGGCATCGTGGCCTTGGTGGAGAAGAGTGTGGCCAGCAGGAGCAGAGAACTGATTGCCCTTCTGTGCTGGGCACTGGGGAGGCCCCACCTGGAGTGCTGTGTCCAGTTCTGGCCCCTCAGTGCAAAAAGGCCCTTGAGGGGCTGGAGCGTGTCCAGAGAAGGGAACGGAGCTGGGGAAGGCTCTGGAAAACATGTCTGCTGAGGGACGGCTGAGGGAACTGGGTTGGTTGAGTCTGGAGAAGGGGAGGCTCAGGGGGGACCTCATTGCTCTCTGCAATGACCTGAAAGGAGGTTTTTAGTGGGGTGGGGGTTGGTCTCTTCTGCCAAGGCTGTAGTGTAAGGTTGTGAGGGAATGACCTTAAACTACGTTGGGCAAGGTTCATATTAGATATTAAAGAAACCTTTTTCCACTGAGAGAGT
>NW_020885698.1:10242-10353 GCF_003945725.1 Corapipo altera
TCTGCAATGTCCCTTGGGTCAGTTGGGCTCAGCTGGCCTACTTGGGTCCCCTGCCAGGCTCTTGCCCTCAGCTAAGGAAGGAATGTCCCAGTGTTGGTGCTGTGCTCAGCA
>NW_020885699.1:0-10350 GCF_003945725.1 Corapipo altera
CCCTGCTTGCTCCCAAAACAGCTCTTTCCCCCTTTCCTACAAGCTCCTGGAAAGCAGAGCCAAGTCCATGGAAGCATTGGAGAATTTCTTACAAAGGGCCTCCCTAAAGCAGCCTCAGCTATGAGGTCAGGCTGTGCTGTTCAGGGCTCTTTGCACTGCTCTTCAAAGTCCCCACAGATGCGGCTGCACAAACTCCCGGGGCAAGCCCTTCGACCCCCTGACCATCTCCATGGCAGGAAGTTTTCTCCTGTGTGCTCAGAGCCCCTCGTGTGCCCTGGGACAGTGTTGCTTCTCTTTTCCCCAGCACTTCCCTTCAGAGCACTTAACGCACCAACTCTGCCTTGCCTTAAACCCCCCTGGCCTGCAGAGCAGTCACGCTGCTGAGCTCCTGGCAAGTTTCCCCGTGGCTCTGGCTCTGTGTGGGGAGAGGGCACCACAGACAAGGCTTTCTTGCAGACCTCAGCGGGCAAAGGACGAGAGCCCCTGAGGTAGGAGAGCAGCCAAGTGCAGACCTGCATTTACCAGTCCCACAGGGAACTGCTTCCACGGGGCTGCTCCTTCTTTTTCCCAGCTCGTTGTCACGCCCCTCGTCTGGGTCACACTTGCAGACTACCCAGAAGACCCATGGGCTGTTTTGACAAAGCCCTCACCTTTCCCCCTGGCCTTGAGCAGGCCTGTCAGCTGCTTGTTTCAGAAGGCACTCCATCTCCTCATGCTGTTGCAAGGCTGCAAGTTGGAAGGGGGTAAATCCCCACTAAAAGGAGAAAGAATCCCCATTAGAAAGACACAGACAAGCTGTGCAGCTCTTGGAAAGAGCAGCTTTAGCCACATGCCAAGGTTACCTGGTTCTGAGCATCACTATTGGCATGATGCTCCAGTAACAGCCCTGCTACAGCTGTGTTTTTAGAGAGGACAGCCAGGTGAAGGGCAGTGTTGCCGTCAGCGTCTGCCAGATTGGGGTCGGCACTGTGTTCCAGCAGAACAGCAACACATTCTTCCTGCTCCTGTTGGACTGCCTGGGAACAACACAGGAAAAGGGAAAGACTTCCAACTTTTCCATCCTCCTCTGTCACAGCTCCCTCAGTTCCTGAGTGCTGGCATAGAAGACCATCTTCAAAGATGAGCTAACAGGGGCCTATGCTGTGCCCATTGCAATAGGAGCATTTCTATGGCCCTGCAGTGCAAGGAATCCTGCCAGACACCTCCCCTTTAACACACCAGCACTAAGCCCCACCTCCAAGCTCAGAAGGCATTCCACACACCTTCATCAGGGCTGTTCTCTTGAAGCTGTCAGCGAGGTTGGGCTGGCTGTTCTTTCTTAGCAGATATCTGACGACATCTGCATGGCCATTGGCCGAAGCCAGATGCAGAGGTGTCCTAAAAATTAAACAGACACTCTTAACCCAGACAGACAAAGGACGAGCCAAAGCTGTGTCTCTACCCAGCACCCTGGGGACCCTGCTCTGACTCTGCTCCTCCTGCTCCTGCTGCTGCTGTTACAGGCCTGCGCTGAAGAGCCAGAGGGCAGAAGAGAACAGGTGAGGGCTGAGCAGCTGCAGAACAGCCCTGCAGAGAGACCACAGCCAAGCGGCAGGTCGGCAACACGCGTTTGCAACAGCGCTGGAGCCCGGCCAGCAGCTCCAAGCAGTGAAAAGCTCAAGAGTTCCCTCTCCCAGCTGACAGGGCAAATGTCACTTTTCAAGCCTTGTCCTTAAGAGAGGGCTGCCGAGGACTACTGCAGCTTGGCTCAGGAGCAGCCTGAGACAGCCTCTCTGTCACTGTCATCTTCCCATCGGGAGAGCCAGGAGGGTGTGTAGTCTTCCCAGTCGGAAAAGTCCTGGCCCAAGGAGTCTTCATCCTGGACCAGCTCTTGGGCAATGGAGTCCTCCCAGTCGGACAGGAGTTCTTGGTAGTTACTGAATTTTCTTTGGGGCTGCCCTTTCATGCTGCATTCTTCCAAGTCGGTCACTTCTGAGGAGCTACTTCCTTTTCCGTGGCATTGCTCTTCCTCACTGGAGTCCTCCCAGCTGGACAGTTCTTTGTGCCTCTTGACTTCTTGGGACTGCTCTTCCTCACTGTATTCTTCCTGGTCAGGCAGTTTTTGGTAGCTACTGCCTTCCCCTTGGGACTGCTCTTCCTCACTGTAGTCCTCCCAGTTGGACACTTCTTGGTAGCTCTTCACTCCTCCGTGGGACAGCTCTTCCTCGCTGTATTCTTCCCAGTTGGACACTTCTTGGTAGCTCTTCACTTCTCCTTGGGGCTCCTCTTCCTCGCCGTATTCTTCCCAATGAGACAATTCCTGGTAGTTCTTGACTTCTCCAGGGGACAGCTCCTGCTCAATGCAGTCTTCCCACTGGGACACTTCTTGGTATGTGTTGACGTCTTCTTGGGACAACTCTTGGTCTCCCTCATCTTCCCACTGGGAAATGTCTTGGTCAGCGTAGTATTTCCAGCCTATGCCCTCCCCAGGGAAGGGTCCCTCGTCAGTGTCTTGCACTGCCAGGACTGAGTCCCCTCCTGCTCCCTCCTGCTGCTCGCTGAGGGCCTGGGCTTTCACCTGGGAAGGTGAGGGGCTGCTGGGGGAGCAGGGGCTTTGTGGGGCAGGGACTGGGCTCTCTGTCCTTTTTGCTGGAACTGTTACCGTGTCTGTATCCATGGTTTGTTTCAGGTTTCTCTCTTCCTCTGGCTCCTGGCTGGATCCCTGGATCTCAAGCTCAGGCTTGCTCAGGATCTCATGGGTGATGGACTGGTCTGTGTCCAGCAGGGCCTTGCTGCCCTCTTAGGGGCTGTGTGGGGCAGGGACTGGGCTCTCTGTCCTTTCTGCTGTAACTAATGGTACCATTTCTGTATCTGTAGTTTGTTCCAGGTTTCTCTCTTCCTCTGGCTCCTGGCTGGATCCCTGGATCACAAGCTCAGGCTTCCTCACGATCTCACATGTGATGTACTGTTTTGTGTCCAGCAGGGCCTCGCTGCCCTCTGAGGGGCTGTGTGGGGCAGGGACCAGGCTCTGTGTCCCTGCCCATGGTATCTGCTCTCCAAAGACTGGAGAAGCTTCTGCCTCTTCCTCAACAGGAGCCAGAGGCCCCTGGGGCTCCTCCTCCTCAGCAGCTCTGGCCGGGGCAGCAGCTGCCGGCTTGGTGTCCGTGGCACTCGCCGGGGCAGGAGCTGGACTGGGCAGGTCACGGGCTGCCTCTGCTGCCACCTCTGTGCCCAGCATGTGCCCACGCTGCTGGCAGAGCTGGGCCCCTCCTGGGAAACAGTCTGTGGGCCCTCGTCGTCATTCCCTGGGCCCAAGGAGGTGGCATCCTCTTCCCCCTGGCACAGCTCTGGGTCTCTCTCACTTTCCCCTTGGCACAGGTCTTGGTCAGTGCAGGACGTCCAGTCTTTCTCCTCCCCAGCCAAGGCCCCCTCATGGGTCTCTTGCCCTGCCAGGAGTGACCCCCTCTCTGCCTCCTCCTGCTGCTCACTGAGGGCCTGGGCTTCCAGGCTGCGAGTAGAGGGGCTGGGGCGCTGCAGGGGCTGTGCGGAGCAGGGACCGGGCTCTCTGTCCTTTCTGCTGTCATTGTTACCAGTTCACCAGACATTGCAGCCCCGACCACAGCAGTTGCGGCCGGTTTCCCAAGGGATTTGGAACTCAGCGGACGTTCTGGAGCAGCAATGTCTGGGCTCTTTCTCAGTTTCTCTCCTCTCCGGCCGGAGCGGGGCCGGCGGGAGCCGCTCTCCCCTCAGAGCGCCCTGAGGGCGCAGCAATGGCGGCCCCGCGCTCCCTCAGCGCCGCCCGGGGAGGGAGCGGGCGCCCTTTGGCGCCGAGACGGGAGCGCGGCTCCTGCGGGCTCCGCTCGGCCACGGCCGCCCCCGCCGAGCCCGGCCACACGCCCGGCTTCAAGAAGCCGCTGCCGATGCTGCGGCTGAAGCGCCGAGGAGCGAAGCCGCCGCTGCCGCCGCTGCCCCGGCCCCGCGGGGCCCCTCAGCGCCCGCCCGCCCCAACCCCTTCTGCAGCCTCAACAAGGCGCCTCAGCGGGCGGCGGCCCGCGGCCCCTCAGCCCCCGCCACCGGCCCCGGCGGGCGGGCATCCATCGGCAGCACCCTTCTGGCAGCTGGCACCAAGCCCCGGCACCGGGCTCTGTGCGTGTGGCGCCGGAGAGGCGACGGGAGACACGGGGAGGGGACTCGGCGCCCTCGCCATCGGCCCTGGCCCTGAGCCCTGGCCTTCAGCGCCATCGCCCTCAGCCACTGCCTTCCGTGCCATTGCTCTCAGACATCGCCCCTCAGCACTCAGCCATTGCTCCAAGACATGGCACCTTGGCCACCTCCCTCAGTGCCCTCAGCCATTGCCCTCAGTGCCATCGCCCTCAGTCCTCTCCCTCAGGACCCTCGCCATCTGCCCTCACCCTTGATGCTGAGAAAAAGTGGTGTCAGTAAGAATCAAAAGCCACAGTTGCTATGAGGCTTGTATTTGTTTATTTTTGGCGCAGGCCACACAGCAGATAGCTCTGCCTAACAGGCGCACGCCACTCCCAGTCAGTTTCTGTTTTATTCAATCAGCTCATACATATTCATTGAATATTTTTACATATTCCTGACTACTCGAGAGTGGGTGGTCTTCTATATAAATCTCAGGACACGCCTTCTGGCACCTGCACACTTCTCTCCGGTGGTCGCCTCAGGTGGTCGCAGGGGAGGAAGGCTCAAAATCTTCCTCTCTCTGATCTGTTGACTTTGTTCTTGGAGCATGCACAGTCCCTCAGCACCCTCTCCTGGCGACAGCTCCTCATTGGCTGTCCGTCTGCCCGGGGTCCCACTGGCTGTCCATTTTGTTGCTACATTGCACTTTCCCTTTGGCTGCCACCACGCAGCTTTCCCATTGGCTGCCTCTTGGCAGCTCCGCATTGGTCCATATGAGGCCCTTTGGACCCCGATTTCCCCTCAGAGCCATTTTCGGGACTTTATCTCTCGTCATGCCCCACGGCATCTTTCGGGCCCCATTGCGGCCATACCCCTCCTCACTACAACTCCCCTCACGCCCCGCGGCTCCTTAGAACCCATTGATACCCACACTAGAACTCCCGTCTTGCCCGGCGGCCTTATAGAGAGCCCTGTTATATTTGCACCTATAACTCCCGTCGTGCCCCACACCCCAGAGCTCCATTAAACATCCCAGATTCCCTCCCCAAGTGCCCCCCTGGATGCCGAACTGTCCCCTGAATCATAGAATCGTTGAATCAACCGGGTTGCAAAAGACCTCCAAGGTCATCAAGTCCAGCCCTTGATCCATGGCACTAAGTGCCACATCCAGTCTCATCTTAAAAACCTCCAGGAATGGTAATCCACCACCTCCCTGGGCAGCCCATTCCAGTGGCTGATTACCCTCTCTTTAAAAAATTTTCTTCCTAATATCCAACTAAACCTCCCCTGGTAGAGCTTGAGACCATGACCTCTTGTCCTACTGCTTGGTTGCCCGACGCCCACCTGGCTACACCCACCTGTCAGGGAGTTGTAGAGAGTGATGAGGTCTCCCCTGGGCCTGCTCGTCTCCCGGCTAAACAACCCCAGCTCCCTCAGCCTCTCCTCACAGCACTTGTGCTCCACTCCCTTCCCCAGCCTCGCTGCTCTTCTCTGCACCTGCTCCAGCACCTCCAGGGCCTTCCTCAACTCAGGGGCCCAGAGCTGGACACAGCACTCCAGGGGTGGCGTCACAGGGGCAGAATCACTTCCCTGCTCCTGCTGCCACACTCTTCCTGCTCCAGGCCAGGATCCATTGGCCCTCTTGGCCACCTGGGCACACTCAGGTCCTGTTCAGCTTCCTGTCAATCCACACTCCCAGCTCCCTTCCTGCCTGGCTGCTCTCCAGCCACTCTGTGCCCAGCCTGTGGGGCTGCAGGGGGTTGTTGTGGCCAAAGTGCACTTGGCCTTGCTGAACCTTATCCCATTGGAATCAGACCATCTCTCCAGCTTGTCCAGGTCCCTCTGAAGAGCCCTCCTGCCCTCCAGCAGATCAACACTCCCCCCCCACTTGGTGTTAACTGTAAATTCGCTAATGGTACACTCGATCCTTTTATCCAGATCATCAATAAATATATTAAATAGAACTGAGCCCAACATTGATCCCTGGGGGACACCACTAGTGACTGGATCCCAATTGGATGCAGAAATATCCCCCACCACCCTCTGGGCCCAGCCATTCAGCCAGTTCTTAATCCGCTCCCCCCGGGCCCCAAACTGCCCCATAATTATCCCCATCAGTGCTCCCCCAGTGCCAACTTTTTATTTGTGTTTATTTTATAACTCCTGCATGTCTAAAATGTTTCTTGCACGGGTTTGCCCTGGGGGAGCTGAACCCCACTGGTGGTAGCAGGGACTTGGCTCACAGCTGAGGAGTGTCTGTTACCAAAGGTGAAACTTGGGGCTTTCAGATTGCTGCAAAGAAAGAAGAAAACCCCCTCTGTGCTGTGTGCAGCCGGTTCTGTGAGCAGAGCAGGACCCAGGAGACTGATGAAAGACATGATGGGACTGGGGAGATGTAGAGCAAGGTTGTCTACACTGTGTCAGACCTCAAGGGACAGTTCTCCAAATAGTCCAGACCTCCTTAGGAGAGACCCTGGATCAGTATCAGTCTGAGAATGCTGCAATCATTTCTTCTCCAAAGAGAGAAGTAATAAAGTACACTCTTTAAAATAGGAATGCATATTTGTTAGAAGCTCTTTGAACTTTCTCCATAACTACATAGGCAACCTTCTTAATTAACCCTCCTAGATTAGAGGACAATCACAGAAGTTCCATGGTTTATTAGGACCTGGTTTATCTCAATGAGCCCTGTGGTGTACTTGGTGCTGAGCCTTTGAACCTCAGGGACTGAGAGGAGATTGCACAAACCTTTGCAAGGGTCAAAGAGAAACTCAGAGCGTTAATGGGCGCAACTGAGGACCAGTCCTAAAACAGGCTCCTCATGGACCCCCTTGGAGGAGATAATTGGGGGCCACGATTGCACAAACCTCTCAGTATGAAAAGCAAAACCCAAAGTCCCCCTAAAAACCGAACTCCTTGAAAGAATTAATGAGCCCCAGTGAGTGTCACTACTGACACAGGCTCTCAGGGGACTGGTTAAAGCAGATAGTTGCAGATGATTGCACAAACCTCTCAGAGATTCAGTTGGAAAGGAAAATGAAAAGCACTTTGAGAAACCTGCAGGCCCTTGAAGGATTAACGAGCCCCACTGAGTGTCCTCACTGACAAAGGCTCTCAAGAGATTAATTAAAGCAGATGTTTGGAGGCCATGATTGCACAAACCTCTCAGAGACTGTCAAAAATAAGTACCTTAACAAATCTTGAGTATCTTGAAGCATTAATGAGCCCCACTGAGTGTTGTTACTGACAAAGAATCTCAAAGGGCTCCTTACAGCAAATAAGTGGAGGCCATGATTACATAAACCTCTCAGAGACTCCAAGTCAAAATCAAACCCCAAATTGCTATGAAAATTCTTGAAGCATTAAGGAGTCCCCCTGGGCCATTCCTGACAAAGCCTCCCCAGGGACTCTCCAGCAGATCCTTGGAGGCTGTGAGCGCAGGGAGGCAAAGGCTCTGTGCAGCAGCTCAGGTGCTGAGCACAGCCTGGCTCGGTTGGAGGCAGCAGAAAGGCCCAGCCCTGACCCCCAGCCCGGGGAAGGCAGATCCTGTCCCTCACACCTTGCTCGGGGCTCTGCCAGGGCACTGGTTTGGGGGTGATGCTGAGGGAAGGACAAGGGGGTGACAGTGCCCAGCCTTCCTGGGCTGTGCCAGGAGGCCACGAGGCCCCAGGGCCTCAGCACAATGTGTGTCCTCACAGCCCATGGTGGCACAGACCAGGCTGTGCCTGAGGGGACAAAGTCTTGGGACCTCTTGGAGTTCTGGCCCCGTCACTTGATGTCCCTCTGTGAAGGAACAAACCACCTCTCAGTGCTGGGAATAGTGGTTTCCAGGGCCTGGTGTGTGACAATGGTCCTGGGGCACCTTGAGCAGGGTGTCCAGAAAACCAGGTCACAGATCAGGCCCTCCAGGATTATACCTGGAGGCCTGACTGTGGATGGGATGGTGCCATGGGCCCCCTTCCTGCAGCCTCACTCTGTAGCTCTTTGTCCTGGTTTAAGCCCCGCTGGCAACTATTCACCACCCAGCCCTTCAGTCACAGCCCTCCCATCCCCAGTGGGGTGGGGAGAGGAATCAAGGGAAAAACTTGCAGGTGGAGATAGGAACAGTTTAATAATTGAGAACAAAGTAAAATATAATAATATAGTGAATAATCAGAGTAATGATGATTAAATGGAAAGGAAAAGAAGTACCAAACAATGCACAATGCAATTGTTCACCACCCCCTGATTGATGCCAGGCCCCCATTCCCAAGCCCAGATCAGTCCCCCATTCCAGGTAACTGCCCCAGTTTATATACTGGGCATGATGTTTAATGGTGTGGAATATTCCTTTGGCCATTTCAGGTCACCTGTCCTGGCTCTGCTGCCTCCCAGCTTTTTTCTTTTGGGAACCTTCTCACTGGCAGAGCAGGGGACATAAAACAAAACCAAAACCAAATTCCTTGATTTAGGATTATCACGACTCAGTAAAACCTGAAACATGAGTGTGTTATCAATAATATTCTCATTCCAAATCCAACACATGGCACTGGAATGGCTGCTGAGACTAAATTAACTCCATCTCAGCTGAAAACAGGACAATATCCACCCCTTACTCCATATCAATGGTGTCATGCCAATTCTCACACTTCCCAATTCCCCATTGCATTTCCTATTTATCTATTTGATAGATATAAATACAGACATCACTCCCATAGTCTGTGGAACACCTCTGTCAAATGGTCATAAAATGTCCACAAAAATTGTTTGTTGAATTCATCCAGTCCATGACTTTGGCCTCCATCCCTGGGAACAGGAAAGTTGTGTGGGAGGTGTTGGATTGTTGTGTGTGGCACATTTGAGTCAGTTCTGACTCCACTGTTCAATTGTTGTTCAGTTTAGTCAAAGTTCCTCCTTCCTTCAGATCCCCGGAACACTTGTGGTTGAGGTCAATGCTGTGAGGTGCTCAGGTGATGCACACGTAGCCACCATAGAAGTGGTAATACAGTGCTGGCTAGTTCCTAACATCAAATTTAATTCATTGGCTATTTTCACCCCAAATCAAATCCTCTTAAGGCACACACAGGATATTCCCGTTCTCCCACATCACCCACCAAGTGCACTCGTGTCCTTGAGCAATATCAATCCCACGGGTGGGTTTGCCTTTGCCTGAGGCAGGAATAACCCAGACTGTTCTCCTGTAGCGGGTCGACCCTTGCCAGATGCCAGGTACCCACTAAAGCCACTCTCTCACTCTCCCTCTGCAACTGGACAGAGGAGAGGAAAAAACAGCCAAGGATTCATGAGTTGAGATAAGAGCTGGGAGAGGTCAGTGACTGATTACCTGCAATGGGCAGAACAGATTCAAAGTGAGGATATTACTTAAATTTATTGCTAACAGGATAAGAGCCAAAGAGTGAGAAATAAAACAGTCTTAAAAATATGTTCCCCCCACTCCTCCTTCCCTCCATGTTCTCCCTCCTCCCTCTCAGCAGTGCAGGGGGATGGAAATGGGGGTTGCAGTCAGTTGTTGTTTCTGCTGCCGCTCAGAGAGAGGAGTTGGGAGTCCTTCCTCTGCTCCCCTGGGGTCCCTCCCACACGAGACAGTCTTTGATGGACCTCTCCAGCATGAGTCCATCCCTCGGGCAGCAGCTCTTCCCAACCTACTGTCCTGTGGGTCACTCCTCCATGGGGTCAGTCCCTCATGGATGAGCTGTCCCAGCGTGGGTCCCCCACAGGGGCCACAAGTCCTACCCAGGAAAAACCTGCTCCAGCCTGGGCTTCCCTCTCCACGGGCTGCAGGAACCTTGCCAGGACCCTGCTCTATCCTGGGCCTGCCACGGGGTCACAGCCTCCTTCCTGCATCCACCTGCTCGGGAGTGGGCTTCTCCATGGGCTGCAGGGGGGTCTCTGCACCCCAGTTCTCCCCCATGGACTGCAGGGGCACAGCTGCCCCACCCTGCTCTGCCCCACAGGCTGCAGGGCCTCAGCTCCAGCACCTGGAGCTCCTCCTCCCCCTCCTTCTGCACTGACCTTGGGGTCTACCTTGTTGTTCCCATGTTCTCACTCTGCTCTTCCCTCACTCTGCTCTTCCCACAGCCTTTTGTTCTTACATATGTTATCCCAGAGGTGTTACTGTCACTCCTGATTGGCTTGGTCTTGGCCAGCAGCAGGGAGTCCGTCCTGGAGCCAGCTGGTGTTGGCTCCACAGGACAGGGGAAGCTTCTGGCAACTTCTAAGAGAAGC
>NW_020885700.1:0-10326 GCF_003945725.1 Corapipo altera
CCTGCCTGCCCTACTGCCCCTATGCCCACCTCCCCTCCTCCCTGCCCATTCCCTGCCTCCTTCCCCAACTACACCCCTCACCTCACACCCTGCCTGTTTGTTAACCCCTGCCTGACCCACTGCACCCACCCTGCCCTGCTGCCCCCATTGCCCCTGTCCCACATCCTGCCCCCTTTACCCACTGCTCCCTGCCTGCCCCACTGCCCCTGTGCCCACCCCTCACCTCCTCCCTGCCCATTCCCTGCCTCCTCCCCTGCCTGCAGCCTGCCTGTTCGTTAACCCCTGCCCGACCCCCTGCACCCACCCTGCCCTGCTGCCCCCGTTGCCCCTGTCCCACACCCTGCCCCCTGTACCCACTGCTCCCTGCCTACCCATCCCCTGTGCCAGGGCCGGGCTGCAGGAACACCCTCTCTCCAGACACCCCCATGCTGTGGGGTGCCCCCGTGTGCTGCCCCCCGGCACCCCTGGCTGGCTGTGGGGCTAGAGCCACATCGGGGTGTGGATGAAGGGGCTGTGCCCATGGGAGTACCCGTGTGCGCCGGAGCATGGCCAGGCCCGGGATTTGATCGTGCCTGTTGTGTAATTCCTGGAGATTTTGCAGCGAGGGGGGGGAAAGGAGCAAGGGAGAGGATTTGTTTATTTTTTTCCTTCCCGTGGTGGCACTGGGGCACCAGCACAACCGGCGCGTTGGGATCAGCATCCTTTTCCAGATCTGAGGGCTTGGGATTTCCGCTGGCATCCCCTGCATCCCCCTCTCTGTGTCCCCCATGGCAATGGGGGGACATCCTGCCGGCTTGGGGCCCATTGCCAGGCTGGGGGTCAGGCTGCTGGCACATGGCACGGGGTGGGATGGCAGCGGGCACCGCTGTGGGGCTGTGGTAGCAGTGCAGGAACGTGTGGGAACGTGATTTGGGAGCGTGCTGAAGGAATCCGGTGTGGGAACGGGGTGTGGGAACAGTGCGGGAGCAGCACGGTGTGGGAGCAGAGTGGCAGGAACATGGTGCAAGAATGTGGTGAGGGAATGTGGTTTGGGAGCATGCTCCAGGAATCTGGTGTGGGAGCACGGTGTGGGAATCTGGTACAGAAGTGCAGTGTGGGAACGTGGGGCAGGAGCACAGTGTGGGAATGTGGTGTGGGAGCATGGTGTGGGATCACAGTACAGGGAATGTGGTGCGGGAGTGCAGTGCTGGAGTGTGGCATGGGATCATGGCACAGGGAACATGGCACAGGGAATGTGGTGTGGGAGTGTGGCATGGGATCATGGCACAGGGAACATGGCACAGGGAATGTGGTGCGGAAGCATGGTGCAGGAGCATGATGTGGGGTCATGGCACGGGGAACGTGGCACAGGGAATGTGGTGGAGAAGTTCAGTGCTGGAGCATGGTGTGGGATCATGGCACGGGGAACATGGCACAGGGAATGTGGTGCAGAAGCATGGTGCAGGAGCTTGATGTGGGATCATGGCACGGGGAACATGGCACAGGGAATGTGGTGCAGAAGCACGGTGCAGGAGCATGGTGTGGGAGGGTGGCACAGGGAACATGGCCCGTGCATCACGCTGTGGGAATGTGGTGCGGGAGCGCCGAGGGAGCAGCGCTTGCCTTCCCTGGGGGAGCAGCAGTAGGAGGCTGGTCTGGGGACAGAACGTGTGATTTTCTCCAGGTTCGCTCTCCGGGCGCCCCGAGGGGGTTTGCTGTGTCTCCGAGGGGGTTTGGCACATCTGCCCCCCGCACGGGAAGGGTGTCCCCACGTCCTCCCCACCTCCCGCGGGGAGCCGTGAGCCGGGCACCGCGCACACGCCCGGCCTCAAAATGGTGCCGCTGACACGGCGAGGAGCATCCTCCTTCCCGCATCCCCCGGGAACGCGGGGGCAGTGCCGGCTCCCTGCAGCCCAGGGAACGGGGCCAGCGGCCGGGGGCTGCTAAACCCCTAATCCTCTTAGGGCTCCCTGCGACGCCGGCTCGTGACGGGCAGTGGGAGGCTCCGGTGGTTCCCGGCTCGTCGGCTGCCTGCAGAGCTGCCCCTGCTGCCAGAACCTCCGGGCTGGGATGAATGTGGGGAATGTGGCTCCTTCTTTGCTGGGATGGGGCAGCTGGATCCTCCTCAGGACGCAGCAGGAGCTCGGGGACCGTCCTCTTCCTCAGCCCTGCTCCACCGGTCCCCATCTCGAGCACGGGCTGATGTTTATCCCTCTTCCCACTGTGCAGTCCTGAGCAGACCTCTCCAGACAGCTGGAAGTCAGGAGTAATAGACAGGATTAAGGAATAATAGATGAAAATAGGGAATAATAAAAGGAAGTCGGGAATAATACATGCAAATGTGGAATAACACATGCAAATGTGGAATAAGACATGCAGATGTGGAATAATACGTGCAAATGAGGAATAATTAATGTAAATGAGGTGTAATTAATAGAAATAAGGAATAATAAATGGAAATATGGAATAAAAGTGCAAATAAGGAATAATAAATGGAAATAAGGAATAAAAGTGGAAATAAGGAATAATAAGTGGAAATCAAGAAGAATAATAGAACCCTGGTGTTTTGTCTCCCCTGGGAAAGGCTCGCTGGGGTACCTGCACCATAACTCTCTGGGGTCTGAGGGGTGACCCCTCCTGCTTGTCACCAAACCCCAGTGGGCCACCATCACCCTGCAGTGACAGTGCCCCTGAGTCTGGGGCTGGGGTCAACCAGGGTGGATGCTGTCCTGGGGCTGGGGTCTGTGCTCATGTGGAGGTTGTCTCTTGGGGAGAGATGGGAGCCTTGGGGGCAGTGGTGACATCCAGCTGGTGTATCTGTGTTACCTATCCCAGCAGCTCCCAGAAGATCCCGTTGGTTCCCCCCCTAACACAGCAGGGAGGCTGGAGGGACACTGGGGACAGCAGGGACATCTGCCCAGCCATCCTGCGGGGTGGGCAGAGCCAAGTCCCAACCCCTGGTGGCTTTTCCTGCTTTTGGTGGTGCAATTTCCTTAAAAAAATGGAAAAAAACCAGGTATCTGAAGGGAAAACTCTTTCCATGGATCTGTCAGATGTCAGAAGGGGACAGGCAGGAGCAACCCTTTGTCCTTGGGGTGGCCTCAGCTGGCACTGGGGTGGGGGCAGTGAGGGACCATCTGCAACCAAGGGACAGGGGTCGCCCACAAGGGTCAGGGTTAATGTTGGGGTCAAGATGAGGGTCAGGATTAAGATTAGGGTCAAAAAGAGGGTTTGGGTCAGGATTAGAGTTAGGGTCAAGGTTAATGTTAGGGTCAGGGTTATAGTGAGGATAAGGTAAGGGTTAGAGTCAGGATTAGGTTTAGAGTCAAGGTTAAGGTCAGGATCAGGATAAGGATGAGAACTGGGTTTGGGGTCAGGGAAGGGTCAAGATCAGTATTAGGGGGCCAGTGAGGACCTCCTGACCCCCCTGGAGAGAGCAGCAGCCCCTGCAGGTGCTGGGGTGCCCAGTTTATGTGACAGGACCAGCTAGAGCATCCCCACGCTCTGCTGGGCCCTGAGCACAGTATTTATTTGATTTTATTATTTTATTTTAATTTAATATTATTTTATTTTATTTTACTTTGTTTTATTTTATTTTGGTCATTTCACTAATACAAAGAGCTGGGGATGCTCAGCCCAGCCCAGCCTGTGCTTGGTACCCGACCTTGGGGACAATTGTTGTGCCCAGTCTGAAAAGGGCCATAATATTTATCTCCATGGGCTGGAAAAAGGAAAGAGAAGAGAAATCAATAAGTGGCTGTAAAACACTCTGAGGATGTTTCTTGCAAAGTGCTTTCATTTTTATTTGTGTTTATTTATCCATCCCATCGGGGACTGATCTGGTGGGAGCTCCACCCTGGCTCTGAGGTGATGGGATGATGGCACGAGGATGTTGCCACCCACTCCAGCGGCCCAAACAGCCCTGTGAATTTTCCAGAATTGGCTCAATATGGAGTTATTTTCCATTGGGATTAAAACAGGCACTTGCAACCACGTGCAGCTGGGTTCCCAAACAGCACAGTGGGCATGGAGGATACCAGGGATCATGGCAGCAGCTTGGAGGGGTTGGATTTTTCCTCCTAGTCCATTCTGAACATCCCACACTGTATCCCCATTCCTGGGGGAGGGGGAAGCTGTGGCATTTTGGTCTGGATGGCACTTTGGTGGCTCTCAGGGGAGATGTTTTTCCCAGCACCAGCACTTGCACATCAGTACAAAGCCTCTAAACACTGAGGGTTTATTCTTGGTGCAGCAAGAATATTCGGCAAGAAATAAGGACATTTTATTCCGCTTGTACGAAACAAGGACAGAGGGAATAGAAGAACCACCTGGGATTTCTTCCAATGGGATTTGCAGGAGGGAACAACACCCTTTAAATAACTGGGCTCCCCATCTGCACTTTGGGGTGCCAGTGACTCTCTGTCAGCAGACCCCCCTGGGTATTTTGGCCCTGCCAGCAGCATCCCCGCAGCCTTGGGGATATTTTTATCCTCCTCACCAGGCGGCAGCTCTGGCAAACTGGAATATTCATGGAGCGGGCTGAAGGTTTTGTCCCCACTCCAGCAGTCTCAGGGCTCTTCACTCTGCAGGGGCTTCTCCATGATTTCTAAATCAGGATCAAAGCCCGGTCAGGATGCGACCCTGGGGAGGGATGTGCCAGCAGCCAGGAGCCAGGAGCTTCATACATCCTGTGCTGAAGACACAGAGAGCTCACAGCTGGGAGAAGGGCAGGAGATGAGGAGAAGAGGGGGTTTGCCTTTAAAACTCTGTCCCCCATTTTGCTTTGATTCCTTTGGTTTTCCCAGCTGTGGGCAGAAGGATGATGGAAAGCTGGACCAGCCTTCCCTGCCTGTGTCATCCTGCTTTTTCCAGCCTGGCTCGGCCAAAGGCGGGCAAGCTGCCAGGGGCTGAGCCCTGGCACTGGGACTGCTGGGTGGACATCACTGGCTTCAGGTGCAGGTCTGGGACACGGGGACTGTCACACCGTGTCACCCACGGGCAGGACCAGCCCAGGGAGTGCTGGAGGAGGCGGCGGCGGGGCCATCTCACCGCGTCTCACTGGATGTTGCCGTCGGGAGTCGTCTCCCTGAGGGATCTGAGCAGCGATTTGAGGATATAAATATTTGATGTTTTGCTTCTTTGCCTGCTAAAAAGGCACCGGGAAGAATCCTCAGCTCCGTTTGGGCTCGGCAGATCCTGGTTATGAACCGCTGGATCGTGGGTCCCCAGGGATGTGGTGGCCAGCAGAGCTCAGGTGGCGACAGAAGCTGAGGACGGCGCTGTCCTTGGACCAGAATCCAGCCTGGATTGCAGTGCCTGGCGCTTCCAGGGGTTTCCTGGGTGACACCCGAGGAGCTTCCTCCCCCTCTGGCACATGCAGTGGATCCTCAATGGTTTATCCGAGTTGTGTGGTTGAACCTCACCTTGCCAACCTCGCCAACCTTGCCAACCTCACGCTCTGGGCTTGAGGGGCTGCAGGACCTGGAATTTTCCCACGGGTACCAGGCACCACAGGGAGATGTGGCAAGACCAGGATGGAGCCGGGCACTGACCACCCATGGGAGTGAACGCTGCTGGCATGGGACAGCCGTGGCTGGGTCCTCATGTCTCCCTCTCCTGCCCTCAGCCAGGAGGTTACTTATAGGCTGGAGCAAGGAGAAATCAGGGGAAATCAGCGTTGGTAATTAAATAGTGATTAAATATTTATGGGCAGACTGCAGGGAGGGGTGGCCAGGGATGGGTTGAAAGGGATATTTTGGGCAGGAAGGGTGGGTGAGAGGGTCCTCAAGGCAGACACACTGTGCCTCTGGAGATGCATCCTTGCTCCTGCTGTCCCCAAGCCGGGTGAAGCTCTGCCCACCAGCCAGGCATGATGCTTTTCCCACTCAGAGATAATATTGCCATGAAATCCTTGTTGTGTTTGGAGTTTTGCTGGCTCAGGGTCAAATCCCAGGCTGGCAGCTCCTTGTCTCAGGTGGTTGGAGCATCAGAGGGGGACAGTGGCAGGGACAGGGGTGGGCACTGGTGATGGACAGTCCAGCCAGGAGGAGTTGTCTGCCATCAGCAGATGCTCTGGGGAAGCACTGACTCTGCTGTACCTCCCCAGGTCAAGGCGCTGGAAAGACATGTATTTATGTGGGAATCAACATAATTTGCTTGATTGGTGTTGATTTCTGCTGGCAGCAATTAGTTTTTGCAGGAGCCAATGCCTGACCACACAGTGGCTGCATCCCCCGCTCATTTGCTTTAAGTCTCTGTATTAATTGTCCTTTTTCCTCCCAGCTGCTTGCAGGGACTGAGTGTCTGGGTGCTGGCTGAGGAGTGCCTGGGTTTGTGCTGGGAAAAACAGCCCAGGCGTGCTGGAAATCTGGAGGGGAAGGGGAGGAGCAGGCTTTTGTTTGCTGAAAGAGGAAAGAAAGCATTGAGAGCTGGTGCTGCTGGCTGCCTCTCCAAGGGATGCTCCCACAGGATGCATGGAACTCATATGGCATGAAGTTTTGGGGGATTAGAGACCAGCTAGGGAAATTGGGGGTCCCTGCACCCCTCCCTTGGGTGCTGTTCTTCGCTCAGGATGCCTTGCATGGTCAAAACCCACCGTCTCTGGTTTGCTGGGGAAGTCGTGACCCAGCACAGGAGCCCTGGGGACTCACCCTGGGAGACATGGGGATGGAAATAAATGGGTGTAAAGGATGGCCCAGACCTGGTCCTGGCTTAAACTGGTGCCAAGAGGACGTTTTACTGGTGCCACCAGCTGCCTGCTCTGATGTATGGGAGCTGCAGCCACTGGATCACCCCTTCCCACACACCAGACCTGTGTGGTCTGTTTGGGGTCTGGGGTTTTAGGGTGGGCACAGATGGGCCCTGAACTCTGCCAGGGTGTGAGGGAGGGGGACTGATGTACCCCAGGGTGTGGGAGTCTGGGTCCCTCTGCTCCCCCTTGTGGGGGCTCTGGAACCCCCATGAATTGCTTCGATAGCAATTTGGGAAGGAGATGGGTTTGTGCAGGAAGGAGCTCAGCTGCCTCCTGTGGGCCTGGGCAGGTCCTGGGGTCCTTTGGGATTGGGGTGACAGTCAGCCCACGGCAGAGACGGAATTCAGGGGTCTCTTTGACCCCAGGAATGGGGCACGGAGCGGGCTGGGATGGATTGGGGGTGCTGGGGAGGAACTGGGGGGTGCCAGATGGGGCTGGGGGCAATGGAATGGGCTGAGGGGTGTTCTGGGAATGGACTGGGGTTGTGCTGGGGATGGACTGGGGCGTGACAGATATGGGTGAAGGATGGTGGTCTGCTGGGAATAGGCTGGGGGCTTGCTGGGGAGGAACTGGGGGGTGCTGAGGATGAACTGGGGGATGTCAGGAAGGGCTGGGGGTTGCTGAAGAAGGTCTTTGGGGGGTGCTGTGGAGGAACTGAGAGGTGCTGGGGATGGGTTCAGGTGTGCCTGGAGGGGCTGGGGGTTTCCTTGGTTGGGATCAAGATGCCAGGCTGGAACAGGGAGGGCATCTCTGCCGGAGCCAGACACGTTTCCCAGCATCAGTCACATCCAGAATGATCCCCCTTTGGGGTTTCTGCAGGGCTGTGATTTCAGAAGTGCCTTTGTGCTTTGGGCTCCAAAGTCCCACAGGGTCTGAACTCAGCTCTGGAGAGCTGGGGCTCCTGAATCCAGAGGGTTTTGGCAAGTGGTTCTCCCTGGGGATGGGAAGCCAAGGCGAGAGAGTTTGTGGAAGGCACAGGGACCCTCACCCATCCTTGAGTGGGACCTTGCTTGGAGCACAGTATGGGAGGGAGAAGAAAGCACCAAGCAGGGTTTGTTGAGCTGAGTGGAGATGCTCAGGGCTCTGGAGATGCTCAGGGCTGAGCCTGCTGGAGATGCTTTGCTGAAATCCCAGGGAGATGCTGCCATCCCAGTGCTCCAGAAAATGCCACTGGGTGCCCCAGGGAAATCCCTGGGTACCAAAGAGGTGGCACTGGGGTCTCCTTGAGCATCTCTGATGTTTATCAAGGGCTCAGCACCCAAAAAATACCCTCCAAGGCAGTCAGGATGGAGCCAGGGATGTGCAGGACAGTCTCACCTCCCTGGCTGCTCCCAGGCAGGGTGTGCATTTGCCTCCAAGCATCACTTGCTTCAGGCTCACAGGATGGCTCATAAAACTATATAAGCTCCTGTAAAACCGCATTAACTTTAGGCTGAAAACTATTTAACGTTAAAAACGTAAGGGATATAATGGGATTTTTCCTGGAGGCATTAGCAGCATGGAGCTGGAGCGCAGGGCGATGTCAGGGGAGTGGGATGATGTTAATTTTTAGGTTTTACACATTAAATGGCCACGTGGAGCTTGGGCTGGGCGTGCTGGGGGTTTGGAGGTGCCACTCAGTTCTGGTGCTCCTGGAGATGATTTGTAGGTTCCAGAGTGCTGCCAGCAGGACAAGTACAGAGACTTGCTCTGGGGGGAATTACTTGTATTTTTTTGGTGCATGCCAGGGCCAGGCTTTGCAGCTGGAGCTCTTTGTGGTGGCTGCTGGTGGCATCACCTGTAGGATCCAGGTGGCCTGGGGAAGGAGACTTGTCCCCAGTTTTGGCTGTGGAAAAACACCCTGTGGTGGCTCCTGGGGCCGTGTTTTACCTCGCTGGGGAAGCCACGGTGTGGGAGCAGGATGATTCCTGGCTCTGGGTGCTGGTGCCCAGCACTGGCAGGATGTGGGACCTGGCTCCCACTGCCATGACCAACCCCCATCCACTGCAGCCTGAGTGGCTGTGGCATGTCCCCAAGGCCACACAGGGACCCCTATCCCCATCACAAGCAGGAGGGCAGGGGAAGTGATTCTGCCCCTGGACTGGGCACTGCTGAGGCCTCACCTCAAGTGCTGTGTCCAGCTCTGGGCCCTCAGTTCAGGAAGGACATGGAGGGGCTGGAGCAGGTCCAGAGAAGGGCAACGAGGCTGGGGAAGGGTCTGGAGCACAAGTGCTGTGATGAGCAGCTGAGGGAGCTGGGGGGGCTCAGCCTGGAGAGGAGGAGGCTCAGGGGAGACCTTCTCACTCTCTGCAACTCCCTGACAGGAGGGGGGAGCCGGGGGGGGGTCGGGCTCTGCTGCCAGGAACCAGCAGCAGGACAAGAGGGCACAGCCTTGAGCTGCACCAGGGCAGGTTTAGGTTGGACACTGGGAAGTTCTTCCCAGAGAGAGGGATCAGCCCTTGGAATGGGCTGCCCAGGGAGGGGGTGCAGTCACTGTCCCTGGAGGTGTTTGAGCAAAGCCTGGGTGTGGCATCAGTGCCATGGTCTGGGTGACAAGGTGGGGTTGGGTCATGGGTTGGACTGGATGATCTCAGAGGTCTTTTCCAACCTGGTTGACTCTGTGATTCTGTGGAAAGCATCCCAGCTCCCACAGATGACAAAATAAGGCAGGGAAACCCCTGCTCCTGCAGTGTGCCCATTGCTCTGCCACGGCCCTGGGCAGCTGTGCTGAGCAGCTCCAACAGCCTCTTTGATTATTCCCACCCATAAAATGCTGCAGCCTGTTTTTTTCCCTTTTTTAAAGCCAACTTAATCACTGGTAGATTCCCCAACCTACTTGAGCATCCTGGAATGTGCATGGGGGGCTGTGCCAGGGGGTTGCTCTCCATTAAAGCCGCTGGGGTTTCTCACACTGAGGATGTGCTTAAAAGCAGATCAAGGCCAGATTTTTGTTTTCCTGTTTGAATCATCATTTTCTGTTTCCAAAATACACATCAAATTGTAGCACAGGTTGGCTTGTGGCTACTGGGAGAGAAACCTGGCAGTGCAGGACCATGGGATGTTCAAATCCCATCCCCCAGCCTGGCTGGAAGAGGAGAAAACACATGAAAAAAAAAAAATCTCTTCTAATGTTAAAGTTTAGAAAGGATTCCTGGGGTTCCGAGGCAGCAGCAGGGACGTGCACTGGCAGTGCCTGCCTGTGGCTGTGCAGCGCTCACCTGACTCCCTGTCACCTCCCACTCCTTTGGGATGCTAAATATATCCCAAGCCGGGCGGGGGAGCAGGAACGGCCGTTGTGTCTGTGCTGGTGAATATTTGCTGCTTTTTTCCCTGTCTGTGCTAATTCTGTAGCGTTTCCAGCCCTGTCTAAATAAAGTAAAGGTGATTTCCAGAAGAGGAGGAGAAGCTGATCAGCTCTTGCTCCCGGGCAAGCAGCACATCACTTGTGCTTCTTATAGATGTTCATTTAAATATGTTTCTTTAAATTCCTTTTTCCCCCAATTAAAATAAATAGGGTTTTTAAAATTTATTTCTTTTTAAACCAATTTAAATCGGATGCTGGGACTACTTTAATACACAAAGTAGATGTAATGTAGTTGATTTGGTGAGGCCCTGGC
>NW_020885701.1:0-6341 GCF_003945725.1 Corapipo altera
AAGTAGAAATGAAGCTCACCTGTCCTTTGGTGAGTTTCCAAATGGATCAGCTGCCATATTTTAAGGAGGGTGTATTCTGGGGAACTTAACACAGAAAAATGACCCCATCAAATTACACATGTACAGGGAGTCATTATGGGTGATTTTTATATGAGAGAACACATACACATGCAAAGATTTGAAAGCATTTTGGAATAAAAAATGTTGAAAAAGAGTCAAATCTATAAATAGACACTTGGAGAGATACTCAGCACAAACAGTATATTTACATTTTCATGTTTTGCTCATGTGCACATGTAAATCAGTTTGTAGGACCTGTATTTTGAGTCCATATAGTCATACAGATAACTCCACATAAAGACATCATATTGAAGTTCTGATTTGATCCCAAAATCTATGTTTATCAAATTGATACTTAAAGATGTTCTAATACAGTACCATGCATTAGTACCTCTCATTTTAAAATGTGTTAAAAACAGATTTTTTTTTTTGTCCCTGATGTTTCTACAGAGTACTTAAATTTTACTCTTCATTTCAGAGCTCTTTAATCCAGTGCTCACAAGCCAATCTACATCTTGATGACAGAGTTCCCATTTAACCATATAGACAGCATAATGCTACTGGTAATTAAGCTTTTACTGCCTGCTTTTATACAGTGGTCTGAGCTGTAGTTTTGCTGTGGTGGTTCCAATCCCTAAACTTAAATGTATTTATACCATGTTTGTAGGAAGCAGGCCCAGTCTTCACATCAGGTTAAATACATAACACTGGAATCTCTCTGCTGTTAACAGACACAAACATGTCTATTGAACCTGTATACTTTGGAATTTGGTTCTGTTGCTCTATTTACTTAGTAAAATGCTTTGAAACAGATCTGGAGAGGGCATTTGTGTTTCCATTTGTGAATGGTATTACTGCATTTTGAGGGTGTGCACTGATTTGTTTTGATCTAAAAGACTGCCATGTGCATCATGTTAGGGCTTCAGTCACCAAAGATTTTGTAAGGGTTGAGCTGCATTCTAAGAAATTATTGTCTTTCCAGTGTTGGTTGTTTTTTCTTGTTTTCTGGCCAGAAAAAGCCTGTGTCTGTTTTTGCTGGTAGGGGCAGAAACACTTTCAACCTGGAAAATAAGTATGGTAGCTTAGTTGTAATTTTAAGGCAAGGTAGTAGCTTTTGAGAGAAAAAATGCATTCCTAATTCATTACTGATTCTTTCAACACGGAATTCTGTGAGTATGTTTCAGTGCAAACAGTGTCTCTAAATTTGAGTATGGTCACTGTGCTGGAACAAGTTTAATCAGGGACCTTTCATATGACAGAGAAGAACAACTCTGAGCTGGCTCTAAATGAGGCTGAGTTAGTCCACTCTAATCCCTGCACACTCACAGAGGAAATGGATCAGTTCTGGAGCTTTGATTTCTCTTTCTTATATCTAAATAAACACACCTAAACATCCAAATGTTCACACATGGTGTATATATAATATATATATATATGTTAGGATGCAGCTCTAATCTGTACAGGAACACACAGAGCTGTATTCGCTCCCAGTTTCACCCATGATGTTAAAGAATGGATTTGAGTGCTCGTTGTGTTAGGAATGTCTGGGGTTTTTTTCCTAGATAAGTAGAAAAGGAAGCTTTAAATTTTTAAATAGTTAATTATATAAATTTTATGGTTTTATATATAATATTATATATACACACATATTCATATATGTGTGTATACACTATCCTGTGTCCCTTTTGTGTTCTGTGCTATGGAGTGACTATATTTTTGTTCTAAGCTCATTCACTGCTGCTGTTTTGGGTACAAACAACTAATGTCAAGCAGCAAACCTGTAACATGCCAGAAACAGGCTACAGTGGGTTGAAGACACAGCTCATGTTTGATTGTGTGTAAATACAGAGAGTTAGTTGGGTTTATCTGATAGCCTGGCAGAAGGAGAGAGGAGCAGTACAAACTGTTTTCAGTAACTGTGCTGTTCAGACACCTGATAAGATGGAGAGTGCTTTGGAACTACTGATATGCTTTGAATGAGAAAAGAACAATCAGGTCCATTGGCACTGGCTTATCAGGAAGGAAGTAAAATACCAGCACTTTTACATGAGCAAAAGGAAATGTTTTAGACACTTTGGGCCATTTTTCCATTGACATTAAATAGCAGGGTGCTTTTGAGTGTGCTGTAAGGAGTGGAAGGATTTATTACCTTGACAGAATGACAGGTGAATGTGTTCAGAGAGGAGTCCTCAGCAACAAGAACAGCTCTTTGGATAAGTGGCCACATCTCTTCATGCTTTTTTTGGTAGAGATTAAGGAATTCTCTCCTTTCTTTCTCCCTGAAGTGCAGTGGCTCACTTACAATGTGCAGTTTTTCAGAGTGTAACACACTTGTGCATTTTGTAATATCCTGGCAGCATGTTTGATATTGGGTGTGTAACAGGCTGTTCCTAAAATAATGCTGGATCATTGACTGGTGTGTCCTCTGCCTTCAGTCGCTGGGTATTTTCATGTTCCAAAAAGAATATATCTCAGCCTGTGCTGGGAAGGGAAGGTGTGATTCACCATTAACTTACCCCAGCAGGCATGAAACATGCTCAGATGCACTATTATCTTCTCAAAGTTTACTGATTTTTATTTTTGTACCTTTTCAAAATTTATTTCTAGGTTTTTTCACATGCTTACAATTAATTTTGGGATATTCAAATTCGCTGACTGATAGTGCACAATCATATTTGATTGATTTTGGATTCTAATTGATTCCTGTCAATGAGATCCCTGTGACACTCTGAAATCAATGATATGTGATTCAACCAAGGCACCACTGTTCTGTACATTAGGTAGCAGTCGGGAATTTAGGAACTAAATGTTCACTAGATATAAATGGAGAAAATGTTTAGATTTCAATAGCCCTTTGTTCAGCATTTATTCACCCAAATATGTTTCTTGGGAAAGTTAGTTTTCCCAGGTGCAGGCTTTCAGTAAAAGAAAGGTCATTGATTTAAGGTTTAATAAATTTTAGTTAAAAACAACAGGCTCCATTTGGATGTAAAATAATTTAAGGATTTCCTGCAGGCAACCTTCATGCTTTAGAGCTGTTGCTCAAAGGTTTCATTCTTCTATGAAGATGTCAACTGTAAATGTAAAACTGCATCACTGAAAATGTAATGGTTCAAAGATTCTAACTGAAATAAAAATTCCTGCCTGGGGAAAGCACTATAATCAAATAATGTGGTCTTAATTTTTTTTTCCTGTGGAGGCCGCACTTGAAAAGAGTGCTTCAAGGCAGCAGGGTTGGTAGGGAATGCCAATTTTTATTTATTTCTTTATCTACTCTCCCCCACAGATGATGATAGTCCAGCTTTGGAATCAGCAACACACTTCAGCCACTAATACAAGGCAATATGTGAGCTGCTGCCACTTCCAAAATGCAGTATCCTGGCATTTCAGTCAACTTTATAATCTTGGAAGCAGTGGCCAGGATGTTCACTTGAGGGATGACTGGGATGGGGAGTTTCCCCCCACCCCCCGCTTTTTTTTTCCCCTCCCGTTTAAATTTAAAAAGAGGTGTGATAATTGTGCATTAGGTAATGCTGGAACATGAATCCTGCAGATGCAGCTGTTTGACAACATTAACGTGGGGGGTTTGTACCATTGTTAGGTAAGTTAGCAGAGATTTTCCAAGCTGAGAAGGACAGCCTGCTGCCAAGCTCTGGCATCTGTCTTAAGAAATCTTTTGCTTCAGGGATGCCCTGAGGAAAATGATGACTGGATGCTTTTCTGAAGGCACAAACAGCCTGTTTTCTCTTCCATAGCATTCAGAATGGGACTCCTTGTTCCAGCCTGCCTGCTCAGGGTTTTGTGGTGCTGGGTTTATGTTTTCATGTGGTTTTTCTCCTGGGATAAAGTTGTGTACAGTGAATATTGATTATTCATCCCATGTCTAGTTCACTGTTTACATCTTGAATTTGACCCAGAGTCTGTGTAAATGAGGAATGCATTGAAACTAAGTCAAGGATCCTTCAGTGACTCGTTTTTGTGAGTTCAATCTTCTGAGACCTCTGATGAGTCTGGCAGGGCAGTGCCTGTGTGCAGAGGGGCAGGGAAAGAGAGTCCCAGCACAGCAGCAGTGCCAGGGAGCAGCAGCATTTGGCCTGTTGAGAGCTGCTCTTTTTCTCCTGCCCCCCTCCCCTTCTGGGCCTCGGGTGAGGCCTCAGTGCTCTGGGCCTTGGTCCCTGTTCTGGGCTGGGTCAGTCCTGTGGCCATGGCACTGCTGGCATGAGCTGGGCTCCACTGCACTCTTTCCACCACACAAGGGGCTCCATTTGCTCCGGGCACAGCCTGAAGCCTCAGCTCTTCTTCTCAAGGGCTCTCAAGAAGAAGCCCAAGGACCAGACTCTCCAGAGGGTCCTTGCCTTGCTGGTTTCTCCCTGGGGTCCGTGTGCTGCCCTCAGGGTCCCACTGTGGGGGCTGAGGGGCTGAGGCTGCTCCAGCTGGTGCTGGTGGTGGCCAGTGCCCCTGGAGATGGCAAATGGGGCCTGAGGAGCCCAGGGCCGATTCTCTCCTGCTGTACTGGGGAGTGGGGCTGGCCCTGGGGCTGCAGGAGCTGCCTGAGCTGATGATGTGCTGAGCATTGCAGACCCAGAGGGCCTGTCCCTGACCCCCATGGCCTCCATGTCCTGCTGCAGGGCCAGCCCTGAGTGTGCTGCTCTGCTGGGCTGGGGCAGGGGCAGGGAGATGGGGGGAGCAGGGAGGGGCTGGACTGGGCAGTGCCAGGGAGGGGAAAACCCCAATGTTGAGCTACAGTGTGTTAGTGTGCAGGGTGGGGGCTCTGCAGGGCTGAGGGGCCTCCAGCCCCTGGCAGTGGCAGCAGGAGCCAGGGAGACACTGCCCCTGCTGCCAGAAACTGGGGGGGTGTGTGCAAGGGAAGGACTCGTGTCTCTGCACAGCCCTGGGGGTGTGAGCAGGGCAGGAGCCCAGCTCAGCTCTGGAGCCCTCTCAGAGCCCCAACACTTCTGGGGTGACTCCAGGAACAGCCTTCACTGGCCCAGGGACATTCATCTCCCCAGCCTCACACACATCCCCTGCAAATGGCCCTGTCTCCTCCATCACCCTCCTCTGCCTTTCTGGCCTGGCCTTTTCATTCCACACTAGCAAAGCAGCCTGGGCACTATCTCACCTGGGCACTCAGAGGGCTTCTCTGAGCAGGAGGGGCAGATTTCTCTGGAACGTGCATTTGTCCCCTGTCCCCTGTCCCATGGCACAGCTCAGAGTGCGAAAACACTCCCAGGCACACATATCCTGGAGAGCTTTTTCAAGACAAAAGTAGGGAGAGGAAGAAGAAAAGAGGCAAAATTAGAGATATGAAAGCAGCCCCGAATATCGGGAGCTTCCTCTGAGCCAGGTTTCCGTAATGGAATCACTGGTGGGATATTTACTTTGATAAATAGCTGCACAAAACTATTCGTGTAGACAATGAAAGAATCAGCTTAATAAAATACATGGAAGGTGTTGTCAATGAAAACAAACAGAGAAAAATTGTTGAAATTAAAAAAAAAAAGAAAAAAATAAATGTCTGGCAATGCTGGCCAGGAAGCCTTCAGCAATTCCCAAGACTTCTGTTCTCCAGAGGTTTCAAGTGTCTCCTAAATTCCACACTCCTGGCTTCAGGCCATGACTTGCCAGAGCAGTTCCAGAGCTGGCCACTGCCCAGAGATGCCCCGGGGCAGCTCAAGTGCCCAAGTGGGACAAGTGTCCCAGGGTGTGTGGGAGCCCTTTGGAGCAGGAGCTGGTGGGCAGGAAGGGCCCAGCTGGGGAGGGGCAGGGAATCTCCCCCCGCAGCCCTGCTGCCCAGGCTGAGGAGGGTCCTCTCCAGCCCAGCAGCACATCGTGTGCCCTTGGGGGCTGCGCTGCCAGGGCTGTTCCCAGGAACTGACTGGGGAATCTCCCGGGGGGCCCCGCGCGAGGCGGGGGCGGGGCGGAGGGCGGGAAGGGGGCGTGGCCGCGCGCTGATTGGCTGCGGCGGGGGTGTCTCAATCCGGAGCGCGCGAAGGGCGCCATCTTTGGCGCGTGGGGGAGACGGGGCGGCGGATCCGGGAAAAGCTGCGCTTGGGTGTGTGAGCTGGGGGGGTCTGCGGGGGAGCGGGGTCTGGGGGTCCCCTCGGGGCTGCGGGGGGAGCGGGGTCTGGGGGTCCCCTCGGGGACTGCGGGGGGAGCGGGGTCTGGGGATCCCCTCGGGGACTGCGGGGAGCGCGGCTGGGGGTGGTAGGGCTGGAGGGCTCGGGAGGGTTTAGCGGGGGGGTTCGGAGGTTCCCGAGGAGATTTTGAGGGGTCCCTGCGAG
>NW_020885701.1:6441-10325 GCF_003945725.1 Corapipo altera
GGGGGGGGGGGGGGGAGGCTGAAGTTCCCTGAAGGGATTTGGGAGTCCCTGAGGGAGTTTTGGTTTCTGAGGAGATTGGAGGGTCACAGGTGGGCTGGGGAGATCTCTGAGGGGGTTTGGGGGTCCTGGGTGGGTTTTGCGGGGACGTTTGCAGCAGTTTTTGTGGTCTCTAGGTGGTTCCAGACGGCTTTGAGGCTCCCTTAGAGGGACTGGGGGGATCCCTTAATGGGCTTGGGGGGTGCCAGGTGTGTTTTGCGGGTCACTGAGAGGGTTTAGGGGGCCCGGGGTGGGGGGATGAGGTCTCTTAGGGGAGTTGGGGGGTCCTTGAGGAGGTTTTGATGGGTCCTGGGGTGGATTTCTGAGGGGATTTCAGGGGTTTTGAGGGGATTTTGTGGAGTCCCCTAAAGCCCAGCAGTGGGTTCAAGGGGTCCCTCAGCCCCCAGGGGAGGGGTCCTAGGGATGCTCCCCAAAATCAAAGGGGGAAGATATACTACATCCGTGTAAGGGCATCCCAGTGCCCCCAGTATATCTCAATAAGCTCCCAATGACCCTCAGGATGGCCCAGTGACCACCCAGTGTATCCCAGTGAGTACCCAGTTGCCCCCAGTTTGGCCCAGTAACCTCCCAGTGTCCCCCCCGTGTGTCCTGGTATCCCCCAGTAACTCCCCAGTTCTCTACCAGTGCCCCCCAGTATGCCCCAGTTCGCCCCCAGTCCCTCCCAGTGTCCCTCAGTAACCCCCAAGTCCCCCCCAGTGCCCCCTGGTTCCCCCCAGTGTGTCCCAGTATCCCCCAGTAAACACCCAGTGCCCCCCAAAGCCCCCTGACTGTCCCCAGTGTGTCCCCAGATGCCCTAGAAATCAATAACCCCCCTGAAATGTCTCCCAACCCCCATTTTCCTTTTAATCCCCTCCCCCTACAGATCCCTTTGACCTCCCAAGACCCCTTTTAACTCCTCTAAATGCACCCAAAGACACCAAAACCCCCCAAATTACTATCCAACCTCCCCCCCAAATCTCCTCCAGTCCTCCCTCAAATCCCTTCCAACCCCCCCAAAGAGGGATCACCCAGCACCCTGGGACAGGAGCACAGTGGGCTGTACTGGGGGCACTGGGCTGTACTGGGAGGGCACTGGGGGGGCTCAGGTGTCCCAGGACAACGTGGCCCAGCTCCAGAATAGATCTGGGGAGCAGTGAGGAGGTACTGGTCTGTACTGCTCTGTCCTGGTCTGTACCCCCAGTCCCCAAAGCCCCTCCCCAGCTCCCCCAGGACCCTCCCACACCCCAAAGCCCCTCTAGAGCCCCCCCAGGCCCCTGACTTGGTCCTGCTGCCCCTTGAGCATCTGCAGCTGCTGCAGAACCAGGCATTTCATCAGCAAATGTGCAGCTGACACCAAGCTGGGGGTGTGTTGATGTGCTGAAGGCAGGAGGGCTCTGCAGAGGGACCTGGCCAAGCTGGATCCATGGGCTGATTCCAGGGGGATGAGGTTCCAGCAGCCCAAGGGCCGGGTCCTGCCCTTTGGCCACAAGAAGCCCCGTCAGCCCCCCGGGCTGGGGCCAGAGTGTCTGGAGAGCAGGCAGGCAGAAAGGGAGCTGGGAGTGTGGATGGACAGGAAGCTGAAGAGGAGGCGGAGTGTGGCCAGGTGGCCAAGAGGGCCAATGGCTGGTGGCCTGGAGCAGGTGCAGAGAAAAGCAACAAGGCTGGAAAAGGGAGTGGAGCACAAGTGGGGTAAGGAGAGGCTGAGGGAGCTGGGGGTGTTGAGGCTGGAGAAGAGGAGGCTCAGGGGAGACCTCCTGACTCTCTGCAAGTCCCTGCCAGGAGGTTGGAGCCAGGTGGGGGTGGGGCTGTTCTGCCAGGAAGCAGCAGTAGGACAAGAGGGCTGGGTCTTGAGCTGTGCCAGGGGAGGTTTAGGTTGGATATTGGGAAGGAATTTTGTACAGAGAGAAGTGAAAATAGCGGGTGAGACCCCCAAAGGGAGCATGAGTGGTGGTGGGTCACCCCCAAAGGGAACTGGGGGGAGCCGGGGTTTTGGGGGCTGATGGGAAAGGGGTGGGAGAGGGGGGTAAGAGGAGGGGGGAGAGCGGGAGCGGGGTTGCCGTGGGGGTGCCTCGGTGTCCCCATGCCTTGATTCCTGGAGAGAGGGGGGAGCTGCGAGAGCCCTGAGAGCCGTGAGAGGGGGGGCACGGAGAAGGGGAAACCTGGACAGTGGGGACCCCTGGGATCCCCAGGACAACAAAGTGGAAAACCTGGAGAGGGGGAATTTCTGGGAATGCAGCACCCCAAAGGCGAGAATCAGAGGAGAAGGGACCCTTGGGACCCCCAACACTCCCAGCATCCCTAAGTTGGACCCCCAGCATCCCAGACAGGAGACTCTCTGAACCCTAGAGTGGGGAAACCAGAGAAGGGGAACTCTTAGGAGAATTTTTTTGGGCTAATCTTCATATTTTAGAGTATTTTTTAGCTGAATCTCAACTTCTTTCAGTTTGGGGGGGCAGGAGTCTTCTCACTATTTCTTATAGACTTTTGCCTGAATCTCGATGATTTGGGGTTTTCTGGGCTGAGTCTTGCTGTTTTGGAGGTTTTTATGGTCACAGGATGCTCAGTGAGTTCTAGAGATGGACTTGGGCAGGAGGAACCCCCAAGCCAACGCACTCAGCCCTTGTTTTCCCCCCATCAGGATTTGTCCTTCCCAAAGCTTGGGCGGATGGAGGAGGAGGCTGCGAGGAAGAGGAAGATGCCTTGGGCCCCCCAGGCAGGTGAGGAGGAAGTCAGTGGCCCTTTGGGCGGGTGTTGTGCTGGCTCTGTCAGCCGAGCATGGCCCCGGCTGCAGGACAACCCCGCTGCCGCCGCCGTCCTGCCGGGGCCGGAGTTGGGGGGATGTCCTTGGCCTTCCCTGTGGGCCAGAGGCAAATCCCCTCCCTGTCCTTCTTGCTTCCTGCCCCAGGCCCCGAGCTGAGGACGGAGAGCCCGGAGGACAAATCCCCCCGTGAGACCCTGGTGGGAGAGGCCGTTTTGAAGGGCTCCCCGGCGCAGGAAGGCAGCGGGGAGGAAAAGGGCCGGAGATCCCCCCGCAGGAGGGGCTCCAAAGCCATCCCAGGGTGCTCTGAGGAGGAAAGAACCAGCCTGTGCCGGGAAGGCGGCCAGAGTTTGAGGGGGAGCTCTGAGCTGGTGGACCCTGATCAGCCTCCCAGCTGGGAGAAGCCGTTCAGGTGCTTGGAATGTGGGAAGAGCTTCAGGCTGAGAACCCACCTGCTCACCCACCAGCACATCCACACTGGGGAACGGCCCTACACGTGTGGAGAATGTGGGAAGAGTTTCAGGGAGAGCTCCACCATGATCCGACACCAGCACATCCACACTGGGGAATGGCCCTACACATGTGGGGAATGCGGGAAGGGCTTCAGTGACAGCTCCAGCCTCCGCAAACACCAGCGCGTCCACACTGGAGAACGGCCCTACACGTGTGGGGAATGTGGGAAGAGGTTTCAGACCAGCTCCAGTCTCGTCCAGCACCAGCGGACGCACACGGATGAGAGGCCTTTCAGCTGCACCGACTGCGGGAAGGGCTTCAACCGGAACTCCACCCTCATCACCCACTGGCGCATCCACACTGGGGAACGACCCTACAAGTGCTTGGAATGTGGGAAGAGGTTTCACACCAGCTCAGATCTCCTAAAGCACCAGCGGACACACACGGATGAGAGGCCCTTCTGCTGCACCGACTGCGGGAAGGGCTTCAACCGGAACTCCCACCTCGTCAGGCACCGGCGCATCCACAGCGGGGAGAGGCCCTACAAGTGTGGGGAGTGTGGGAAGAGCTTCCTCAAGAGCTCTGCCTTGACCAGACACCAACGGACCCACCACTAAGGGAAGCCCTGTGACTGCCC
>NW_020885702.1:0-10317 GCF_003945725.1 Corapipo altera
AAAGGGCCTGTTTGAGTTATCGTTCTTTGGAGTGGTCCACCCATCTTTTCCTCCCAAACCCAGGAGAGATGTCTATGGAGACATAATGAATTGCTAGCTGAATTTTGCTTTGCTTGAGTAGTCTGATTATAATCTGATTATAATCATAAAAAACATTAACTTTGTCTCTTGCTCTCTGCTGAAGCCAGCCTGTACCTTTCTGTCACACTTCTCATAGAAATGGGCAGCACTGAACTCTGCAAAACTAACACGTGTTACTTGAGCTATATCTCACCTAAAACTACTCTGAGGGTTAAACAGACAGAACTGGTCAGCACTCACTGACAGTATTCCTATCCTGAGTGTGGGGTGGCGTTCAAGCCCAACAGCCATACGCGTTTTTCCTCCCTGGTTTTTCTCACACAGGCTGCACAGCTTCTGTGGCCACACACAGTGTCTCTTAGCATGCAGGTGAAATGAGGAAATAATCTTTTTTGCCAGAAAGACATAATATATACTCAGAATATATTCAGTTTTAATTACCACAAGACAGGAATGCTTCCCATCAAAACTCCCCAGAGTTTTATGTCTCTTTTCTTCATTCCATTAATTATTTACCTTCGGTTTTAATAATACAGTTAAAGGCACTATATATAGCTTATGCTCTATCAATAAATCATGCTCGTGTGTCTTCATATTTATCCTATAAATTATAAGTACCAAAACACTTGCATGATCTACTAAGCTATTCTGGTAAAGAAATTCCCACCAGAGCATCGCTAAGAGCCTTTGGAGGGGAACTCAAACATTCCTCGCTCAACAAGAGCTTTTTTATGTCATTTTTTTACTTTACGAGGTTGTCAGTCTTCTCAGAAGTCCCAACAATCTCCTTCATCCTCTTCTTATAGCTTGCCACAAGCAAACAGTTTCACGTGACTTTCTGACCTTTCATCAAACCCAAAAATCCACAAAATATCATAAGGGCAACATGTACATGCTATTTTCCCCATCCCGTAAGTCCAAGGCACTTTAGTAGCAATGTGATCCACGATCCGGGCTCAGTCCATCAAACTATTCCTTCGGTTGCATTGCTTGAAATAGTTCTCCCGTTTGTTCAGCAACCTCCTTCATCTTCTGACGTGCTTCTTCCATGGTGGTGGCAGCGTTATGAACAGTGACACAGCATTCTCCATCCGTTAGGTTTAGCATCCCGCATACTCCGTGCTCTTTCAACAACACCATATCCAGGGCTAATCGATTCTGCAAAGCCATTTTTGGTACCTGTTGGGCCTGCAAATTCAGTTTCCCATAGGCACGTTTGGTCCAATTGCTCAACACATGGATTTGCCTAGTTAAGTTCTCCAAAGCATATTGCTGCCGTTGATTAACTCCACTGGGCACAAAAAACAATTCTAAGTCTAAAGCAACGTTTTGTCCCCAGGTATAATAGTCAGGGACTTGAATCCCCTCAATCCACCCTTTTGCATCTACTGGATTGCGGATTTCTCTCTGCACCTTTTTGTTACAATAAAGTGTATAATTGAATGTTTTAGATGGACACATGGTGGGAAACCCAATAGTACACTGGAGTCCAGCCATATCATACATGTTCAAGTGGGAATACATTTTCCCATCTGAACATGCCCATACTGTTCCCCTCGGAGCTGGATATTTGGCTTGTGAACACTGATACAGGTCACCTCGGGGAACTTCCTGTGCTTCAGTACTTGAATTCAAGACCCTTCTTGGGTCAGGGCCATGTGTAACGGGAATACCGCAGGATAGTGCTGTCTCCGAATTTTCGTAAGACCCATTGCATCGGGTGTCTCGATTTAGATAGCCATAGTTGGGATAACCCCAACACGTACACATGTCCCGGATAAAAGTTCTCAGCTCCGAGATATACCAAGTTTCTATCGGCTCACCTGCACCAGTGGTACAATCTAATATACGGGAACAATTCAGAAAGGAAGTCTCTGATTTACTCTGGATGATGCTTCTAGTATTCCTCACTTTCCAGCAGATGCTCTCTCCATTAGGTAGTGTGATCTGCTGGTCCTTACAGTCCGATTTCCCCACTTCCCATTCCACTATTTCCCCTGTGGGGGCCCTGGAGGCCCATTGTAGGGGAGATATGGGGTCAAAGATTTGTTTCAGAGACCAAGCCCACTCATAATTTGTTTGGTTAACTTGGTGTGGGGTTCCTGGGTTACTGGGGATCTGTATACACCATCCTGCATCCCAGTGTAAATTGTACTCATGTTCGAAAAACCCACCCTCAGCAGGAGAATCCCACCATGGTATCACCGTGCAAGGGATAGAAGTGACATTTTGCAATGTCTCAGTAGGGTTAGTGTCTAATGATCGATAACATGTCTGATTCCATAAGTGGTTCCAGGTAGAGTTGTGTGGGAGGTGGTAAAAGGCTTTCTTGTATTCTACCCATGTCCCGTTTGCAGCCCATTGTTGTCCTTCCTTCTGGTATAGGAAGGGGGACTCGACCATTCCCCAGGTAACATTTCCTCCTGTTTTTTTAAGGTTATCTAGTTCTCTTGTTAATATTTCTGAAAAATTTAACCAAATCATCATAAATCTAAGCCCCTCTGATGCAGAGTTGGGGAGGTTAATACATATTCCTTGATTTGTGTGGTTCCAAATATGCATAAATCCTTGTATCAACTCCCAAGCTAAATTTGGCTGAGTATCCTCATTCTCAATCAATTGAGACAAAATTGTACACCCATAAAATAAGAATAAAAACTTTTCCCACACCATTTTTCTCTAGTAAAAAGGCAAAATAGGCTTAGTAAAATCAAACTAAAAATACACAAAATGGTCCATCCACTCAACAGTTGAAAGTGTAGGTCCAGCAGTGGATTTCAGATAATCTGTAAAACATATACGTGCATAAAAACAAAACATGATTAAAAGGAGGGAACCATCAGTAACCAACCATACACAGAGGTTAAGTGGCTTTTTTAAGGTCAGAGGTACCAATCCTACTCTTGGTAATTCTACCAAAACCTGCTGTTCTGGGTAATGAGGAGGATTTGTAGGGTCTTTGGCTTCTTTTGTCCCAGGAAGTATGGGTGGGGATTGAAGACAAAAGGCTGAGTCATGGGCACTCCATAACTCCCCACCCAACTGTGATCAACCAGGTTCATGAGGTTTCAGGGCCCTCTTCAAGAGCCCATTGGTGCATTCAATAATACCATTTACCTGGAAGTAGTATGGGGTGTGAAAGATCCACTGGATTCCCTCATCCTGTGCCCACTCTTGAACCACCCTGACAGTAAAGTGACTACTGTTGTCAGATTGGAGGTATTTGGGCCATGGCAAATAACTAATCCACAGCTTCAGTCCCTTTACAGTGCTGTACCCAGTTGCTTGTGCTACTGCCTCAGCTTGAGTGAGCTCTGACATTACTTCCACCCCAATGACAACATACTGCTTTCCCTCTGACTTCAAGAAAGGCTCTAGATAGTCCACCTGTCAGGTCACCAAGAGGCCTTTTCTGTGTCATAAGTGAAGGGGAGCCTCCTGCAAAGAGTGTTGTTTCTCTAGTTGGGTACAACACTGGCCACATGCTGAGATGACTGTTACACAGTTCCCAAGTGGCAGGCCACCCTTTGCTACCAGCTCCCTTAAAAAGATCCTTGACTCCTGAATGGCCTCCCTTTACATGTAACCTCTGTAACAGATGCTCTCCCTTTACTGCCATACCTGCCACACAGGTCAGTTAATCTACCTGATTATTCAGGAGGTGATCCCTCTTCTGGTGAGTAGCAATCCATCCCACCAAGACACTTCTGCTTAGCTGTGTTTAGGATGTCGTCCCACTTCTCTTGCTGGCACACTGGGAACCCGACTGACCTCCCACGGGTTTGTTCGCAAAACAGGAGCCATCCAGTGCACCCCTTAAAAGCAGCATAGGAGTCCGTATAAATAAACACTGTTGTTTTTAGTTTCAGCCTCTCTAAAAACCACACTGCGCATGGCTACCAATTTTCCCATCTGAGCATTTCCTTCTCCCTTCATCACAATGCAGCTGGCTCGAAAAACACACAGGGCTCCCCCTCAGTATCCTCCTCTCCTTTGGAGGATGCATCAGTGAACCATACATTTTTCAGGTGGGGCTCAAATTGCGAGATCAGTTTTATATATGATGGGGGAAGCTCCTGGCCCAGTTGATTGCCAGGTAGTTCTTGTATTTGGAGCACTTAACGTGTTCCCTCCTCTATCTGAAGCACATGGCACTAACGATATAATTGCACATACCAGTGCCCCAACCCTGGCAGTGTTCAAAGCCAGGTTGTATATGGCCTTGAGAAACCTGGTCTAGTGGGAGGTGTCCCTGTACATAGCAGGGGTGGTTGGGATTAGATGATTTTCAGGTCCATTCCAACCCTTTAACATTCTATGATTCTATGATTTTATGAAGTGGATCTGTCAGATGTATTGGACCTAAAGCCTGATATCTGATATAACCCAGCCTCGAAGATTAACAATTGTAGGCCTTCTTCACGGATAGTGGTCCAGTCCCAGCTGGTCCTCTGGTATGTTAAATCATAAAGGGCACTTGCCATGATTAAGAAATTTGGGATATGTTTTCTCCAAAATACCAGCTGAACAGGCAATACTGTAGCTCCTTCTTTCCAGGCATTTTAACTTGTTCAAGGATAGTCACGGTTTCAGGGAGAATACACACGATTCCTCCCCTCCACCATATGCCCAGGAACTTCACCTTGGCAGGTTTGGGGTTGCAGCTTTTCTGCTTGAGTTTGGAACCCAAAATTTTGCAGTCAGTAATTATTTGATCTCTTCCACTTGCAAAAGCCCATCAGGACTCAGTGATGACTTATTGTGAAGACGGAAAGGAAAGTGGATATGGATTTTTAAAGGCACAGTTATCTGCCATATGGACAGGCTGCATGCATGAGAAAGTGCAAAGCTTGGAAGTGAATCTCTCTCTTAACCTCAGACCAAAACGAACTGCAATCATTGGGCAGGCACAGCCACTGCCCTGAAGCCAATGTCTGGTCTTATGCTATTCATATCCAACTGGACTGTAAAATACATGGGGAGCTACCTTGGGGGACAGATGCTAACAGAAACAAGAATTCCTTCCTGCAGCATTTATGAGCTACACTTGCAACTGTTATACTCTTTTCAGGGATCTCGCTCTTCACCAAGGTTGCTTAGCTGTGATGTTGCTGGTTCTAAGAGAACAAAGGCAGACAGGAAGTTTTACATTTGGTTGGTGCTTTTAGTCAAGGTATTAGTGTAAAACCACCAACCACCTCCGACTCAACAAAATCTCTGGATTTGCAGGGGTTGCAACGTTTCCAGGGACTCTCCATTCACTTCAGTACTTCATGACTGAGGAAACAGATCACTCCAGCCAATGCCAACGTCACCAGCTATTTGCTCCATTTCAGAGATCTCAAAACACTGACATTTATGGAAGCTGCCAGCTCAAGAGGCCCAGAACGACGGCTTCCGTGTACACCAAACCCACATAGGGCACAAGCAGCAACAAGGGAAACTTCCCTGAACCCTCTCAACAATAAAACCATTCCCCACCTCACAGGGAAAACGCCCAATTTCTCTAACAGTGTGGTCAAGGACATTTATGCAACGTGGCCACCTGCAAAAGCTACTGCAGGGCAGGAAGGGCAAGGAGCACCCTTCTACAGTGCCTTACCACTCTCAGAGAAGGACTTCACACAAGAACACCTGGGATCTCACTGCGGCTCTCACTGATGCTGAGAAGGCAGAAACACTCCCTTTCAGCCCACCTCCCTTACTGCACTGCAAAAATTGCAGCTTCTGCAGACAGCTCCCTTTTTCTGTGCATACTCCGAGCAGAAGCCCACACCTACTTGCTGGTTATTTATGGAGCTTTCTGCCACAACGGGGCTCCCACAGCCACATGTCAGTTGCCTGGACTCTCTTTGACATGCACAAGCAGCACCACACACACCCAACACCAAGTGTTCCATGCCCTGTCATCACAGGCTTCAAAGCCCAAAAGAGGAGGATGCCAGGATTAACAGACACAAACCACCCAGCTAGAAGCAAAGTGTGTTGCTAATCTTTCTACAGCAAGCCTCCTCCACACAGCACTGTACAGAAACTTCTCCAAGTCTCTGTCTACTAGAAAAAGTTAATTAAAAATATACAGGAGGCCTTCAGAACTGCCTTCCTTTCGCTGGGAAACTGGCAGGCACAACAAGCCAACTAAGCAGCCAATGTCTAACAAGGTTGGATGTTATTCCAGAAAACCTTTCCTCAAAGTCAGGGCTTAAATACACATGGGACTTGCAGACAGACAGAATGGAGCAAAAATACTTGGCGTTCTAATGGTACCTTTTTCCATGCCCCCTGGAAGCCATCTAAGCACATCAGCAACACTGCCCTGGCCGTTGGAAGGAGTAATTCTCACCCACCAGAGCTCACAGAAAACACACAGCAGAAACAACAAACTCCTGACGATCAGCACTGCCTCCAGCATCCTGCACTCTGGTTACCTCCCATCTAGCAACTCGCTACTTAAAAACTCACCATACACAATCTGTTTGCCAAGAGGGACCACCAGCCAGCCAGCATGTGCAACCCAGCGAGGATTTTGCCCTAGGAAAACATGTAAGATTCAAGCACAGCATTTGAGCAAACTACCTATCCACTCCTGTGCAAGCTTTTTACAGTTTCCATCAGGTTACAAAAAACTGTATTTTCTTGATATGATCTATACTGTTAGGCTTTTTAATTTCTTCTAGCCCGTCTGCATTTACAATGCATTTTTCTTCTGCAGCAGCAGAGCCTGACAGCCCAAGGGAGTCACCTGCATTACAACATCTATGAACTAGACACAGTCAAAAGAGAAAAGACAGCAAGTATAGGGAGAAGCAAAGAATCATCTCCTACCGATAATGTCATTTCTGACCCCTGAGGAAGGTTTTTTACCGATCCTCAAGTCTACAACTTTGCACTCTTTTGATAAAGTTATCAGATTTGGCTGAAAGAAGAATACAAGGTCCTGCTTGTCCTCTTTCTTCATATCTTGTTGGTTGAGGTAAGAAGTCAAAAGGAGAAGCAGAGAGCCACATCTCAGTCTCTCCTGGGCAGCTCAGTAGCCAGTGAAAAGGTACAATTTGCCCACTCTAGATTAGCAGTCAACAAAAGTCTCACTGAGGATTACTGTCTCCTTTGCAAAATGATGATGTGCATGCTCTGCTCTGTCATGAAAACCCCTTCTGCACACAATATCGTAATGAGTAACAATCTGAAACACCCAGACTTCACGACACAAGTAGCAAGTTTTAGCTGCTATGGGGAAGGCAGATACCTGTAAAGACACTCGTCCCAGAAGGAAACCCCAGTCCAAAGAGTCAACAGTGCAAAAAATCCTCCTCAAAGAGGCTCTGCATCTCAGGCTGGTCCCATAAGGTTCGGTGACTGTGACTCTACCTGCCGGGCGCATACCGTGTGCATGCACACAGCACCCTGGCTCCAGAAACGCCGCTGTGCCCAGCCTGCCTCAAGACCTTCTGCAATAAACAGGCACCATCACAGCACAAAATAAAATGAAAAGCAACAAGCTGCTATTAACACACTAAAGACGTGATGCGTTCCGGCGCTCCCACTACCTTCACAGCCCTCACGGGCTTTCCCAAAACAGTCTGACTCGAAGTCTTAAATCCGCAGACGGAGACTCGGCCAGGCGAGGCCCCTCTGACGGGAGGAGGGAAGGAAAGAGGGAGGAGAGACCCAGCAGAACAGGCCCCGCAGCATCTCTATGCACGGAGGGCACGGCCGCTGGCCCGGAGGGCCGCGGCTCCTGTAGCCGCGCGCCTCTTTACACGAGAGTAAAGGCGAAGCGCTGGGGCCCCGCGGGCTGCACCGAGTGAGGCGAGGCTCAGCCCGGCCCGGGGGACCCCGTGGGACGGGGAGGCCCCGCCGCTCACCTGCGCCGGAACCGCGCCGCTCTCGCCAGCACTTCCGGCCAGCCCCGCCGCGGCTTCTTCCGCCCGGTGCGTCACTTCCGCCCGCCCTCGCCCCAAGCCAGCCGTTCCCGCGGGGTTGCCTGGGGTAATTCCCGGCGCGGATCCGGCCCTCGGCTTGTGCAGCCCAAGGGCGGCTAAGTCTGCCGTTTGGTGCGGGCTGCCGGAGGCTCCCAGAGGGGAGTCCCGCCGCTGAACTGCCCCTGCGAGTTCGCCCTGGGCTTGTGCAGCCCAAGGGCGGCTTCTCCCGCGCGTTTTCCTTAGGTCTCCATACGGGCCACCTGCATCCAATAGCGAGTGTGTGCACACACAGAAACACGTTCATGTAAACGCAGGAGCTGTGCCTTGTCAGTATGAGAGGGTGTTGACGTGCCCGACACTGCAGGTGTTTCAGGAGAGCAGACACAAAGCTCTAGGAACACGGATGTAATTTATTATTCGTGTCTGAGCGCTCGTTTGTTATACGCACCAAGCTTTATTACAAACTACTGGAAAGCTGTTGGAACTTGCAGCAGCTTTGATTTTAACGTTGGTCACTGACTGTAGTGCTCAGTTGCCTTTCAGCCTTTTGACAGAACCACGGAATCCCAGGATGGGTCAGGTTGGAAGGGACCACAGCGCTGCTCTAACCTCCCTGCTCAAGCAGGGTCATCCCAGAGCGCGTTGCACAGGATTGTGTCCAGGATTGTGTCCAGACGGTTCCTGAATATCCCCAGTGAGGGAGACTCACACCCTCTCTGGGCAACCTGTTCCAGTGCTCAGTCACCTGCACAGTAAAGAAATCCTTCCTCATGGTCAGGTCAAACTCCCTGTGGTTCAGTTTCTGCCCATTGCCAATTGTCCTACTGCTCGGCACCACTGAGCAGTGCCTGGCTCTGTCATGTGACACCCTCCCTGCAGACACTGACAGACATTGGTGAGATGAATAGAGCTGAGACATTGGTGAGATGAATTCTCTGAACACGAGAACAAGGCACAAATTCTTACAGGGGCTTGGACTGGACCAGGTAGGCCCACAGTTGAGGAAACTCACCACAAGTGCCCTGATGCTTTAGGAAATGAAGCACTTTTCCACTGCTCTTTTTTATCTCTTCAGAAAACTAGAATACTGTGGCAAAATTACAGCCAGAAACAAGTTTTATCCCTTATGAACACTGAAAGCACTTAAATCTATAGATTTCTGTTCATCTTCACTCTGGACAAGAGAGCACCACTGATTTTACAAAAGGCTTTGACAGATGCAGTGGCACAAATAGAGGGTCTCTCTCACACTCTGAGGCTTTGCTGGAGCTGAATTATGAATGATTTCCCTTGAATCCCATGAACACCTTTCAGTTCTCATGCTTAGACAGAAGGGCAGAGAGGCCTTGGCATTGGTTGTGTTGCAACATGTTTGGGTTAACCAAGGGTCTGTTTAGACTGACAGCCACTTAAGGTTGAGCTACTCTGACTCCAGGGAATTTAACAACTAGTTACTTTGACCTTACTAATGTTTGGTATGGACATGGTGTAAATGAATTCAGTGAAACAAGATACCCTGAAGGTGTACAAGATATTTAATCCTACGTGTCTCTGAGTCAATTCACTGAACCAGATAGTCTGAGTCATGAAAAGGGCCTGTTTGAGTTATCGTTCTTTGGAGTGGTCCACCCATCTTTTCCTCCCAAACCCAGGAGAGATGTCTATGGAGACATAATGAATTGCTAGCTGAATTTTGCTTTGCTTGAGTAGTCTGATTATAATCTGATTATAATCATAAAAAACATTAACTTTGTCTCTTGCTCTCTGCTGAAGCCAGCCTGTACCTTTCTGTCACACTTCTCATAGAAATGGGCAGCACTGAACTCTGCAAAACTAACACGTGTTACTTGAGCTATATCTCACCTAAAACTACTCTGAGGGTTAAACAGACAGAACTGGTCAGCACTCACTGACAGTATTCCTATCCTGAGTGTGGGGTGGCGTTCAAGCCCAACAGCCATACGCGTTTTTCCTCCCTGGTTTTTCTCACACAGGCTGCACAGCTTCTGTGGCCACACACAGTGTCTCTTAGCATGCAGGTGAAATGAGGAAATAATCTTTTTTGCCAGAAAGACATAATATATACTCAGAATATATTCAGTTTTAATTACCACAAGACAGGAATGCTTCCCATCAAAACTCCCCAGAGTTTTATGTCTCTTTTCTTCATTCCATTAATTATTTACCTTCGGTTTTAATAATACAGTTAAAGGCACTATATATAGCTTATGCTCTATCAATAAATCATGCTCGTGTGTCTTCATATTTATCCTATAAATTATAAGTACCAAAACACTTGCATGATCTACTAAGC
>NW_020885703.1:0-10314 GCF_003945725.1 Corapipo altera
AAGTCTCTTAGAATGCATAAATCATTAACTGTTTCAGTCTCTGACACCACCCCGTGATTTATGCATTCAATGATTTTTTTCTGTGAATCTTCTTTGTGGGCGGTGCTTCTCAGATAGTGGACAGGAAGACAGAAGAGTAAAGGAAAGGAAGAGACAGCCCCAATGCACTGCAATTCTCCTCTCTCAAAAAAACTTTATAATAAAATAGTAAGTTAATTTATATTAGCTATTCTCTCTCCACCCCGTGATTAATCAGAGTGAGTAATAGGTTACAATCAAATTTCTTAACATTAATAAGGTTACAAACATATACACATACTTGAAATTATACATCAAAAACATTGAGTTACTTGGGAGCTGGTAAAAGGCTTTCTTATGTTCTCTTTGGGCCTAAATTTAGTTCTACTTGTTAAATTTAACCAAATATGAAATTCAATGCCTTTCAAGGCAGAAGGCTAATGTATATAATACATGTTTGTATGATTTCAAATATGCATGAATACTTGTACTAACTCCCAGGTTATATTTGGTTGAGTTTAGATATTTAAAAAGACAAACTTGGCAAAAATTAAACTAACAAAACATCTCAGAAAACTACACAAACAAGTTAACAATCCTTAATACAAGTAATTTTGGGAGTAGGGGAACACAAACACAATGTTTGTGGTAGGTTCAAAACTATTAGGATCATAACATTTTTAAGATAAAACACATGCAAACAACCAATGTGGTAAAAAAACCCAAACCAACAGTATAACTCTTCAGTTCTGTTGTCACTTCATGTTGTAACTAATAATAGCAGCAGTAGAAGGCTTTATCAGTCTTATGTGGTGTGATCTCTTCTGCTGGTAGGTTTCTGCAAAAAAGAACAAATCTGGCCCATTGCGGACCGATTGTTAAAAAGAAGGAAGAATCCATCGAGTGTTTATTCGATGGTCCTTCTCATGAGCATCTGTGGCTACCCATGTATGAGGGTTAACCGGGGTTTTTAGGGTGAGTGGCACCTGTCCCACAGAGGGTAGATTTACTAATACGGGTTGGCCTGGATAATGGAGTGGTTTTACAGGATCTTTACTTTTGTTTTCCCTCAGTACAATAGTGGGGGGTTCGGGGCAGAATGCTGTAATTCGAGGGCAACCATTTATTCCCCATCGGCTATTGATTTTGGTTACTGCATCAGAAACTCTGGAGGCCCATTCAGGGTTATGAGGTTTTATGGCTCGCTTTAGGAGCCCATTGGTACGTTCCACAATACCATTTGCTTGTGGATAATATGGAGTGTGGAAGATCCATTGAATTCCCTCTTCTTGGGCCCATTCTTGTACTACCCCGGCAGTGAAATGGCTCCCATTGTCTGATTGGATAGACTTTGGTTTGGGTAGATAACTGAACCATAGCTTTAGAGTTTTCACAGTATTCTCTCCCGTGGCTCGTCGCACAGCTTCAGCCAAGGTTAGTCCTGATATTATCTTTACCCCAACCAGGATGTATTGTTTTCCATAAGAAATTCGGAAAGGACCGATGTAGTCTACTTGCCAGGTATCCCACAATCCTTTGTTATCCCTCAGGTGCAGGGGTGGATCTTTCAGTGGATCATGATCTTTCAGCCTGGTGCGGCATAGACTACAGGCAGAGATCACTGTGTTGCACAGCTCCCTGGTAACTGGCCACCCTCTACTGATTGCTTCTTTAAACAGATCTCTGTTTCCTGAGTGGTCTCTTTTTACATGTAACCATTCTAACAGACATTCCCAATTTTGTCCCTCTCCCTCTATTGTTATCTTAGCTAACCGTGTCAGTGAGTCTACTTGATTGTTTAACAGATGAGCAGGGTTGTTATCTGTTTGGTGTGCAGCAATCCATCCTACAAGGAATGTTTTTTGTTTAGCTATGTTTAGGATCTCTTTCCATTTTTCTTGTTGCCACACTGATATTTGATTCACTTCCCATTGATTTTGTTCCCAAAAAGGGAGCCACTCTGTACATCCTTTGAATACTGCATAGGAATCTGTGTGAATGTATGTGTCTCCTTCAGTGTCTGCTTCCCTGGTAAATACACTCCATACTGCTACTAACTCCCCGACCTGAGCACTCCCTTCTCCTTCTGTCACTATCCTGTTCCCTGAATCAACATGTAGGGCCACGGCTCGATATTTCCACACTTTTCCTTCTCGTCTGGCAGAAGGATCTGTAAACCAAACATTTTTTAAGTGAGGTTCAAAAGCGGGAGCAGGTTTTATACAGGAAGGAGGAGGGTTTGAATCAGGTAGCTTACAAGATTGTTCTTGTATTTGGAGTATTTTTGGAACTCCTTCAGTTATTTGACGAGAGTGATAGTAATGATCAATTTGTGCATACCATCTCCGGACTGTTTCTCTCTGAGCTACCCCTGCAGAAGGGGGGGTTCCAGATATCACTGGCTTTAAAACCTTAAAACGCCCTCGCAGGATGATTGATTGGTGTCGAATTGTCTTCTCTGCTTCCTGCAGGGCTAAACAGACCACAAACAGGCCTTTTTCCCAAGCAGAGTATCGTTTTTCAGCATCTTTTAGGCTGCGAGAATGAAAACCAATGGGGCGAGTGGGACCTTCAGGTCCCCGCTGCCACATATGTATGGACAGACTGTGGATTGCAAATCCCCATTCAATTTGGAGTGGATCGGTGGGATGTATGGGCCCCAGAGTTTGGTATACATTAGCTTCAAAGATTAGTAATTTCAGGGCTTCTTCATGCATGGGAGTCCACTCCCATGTTGTTTTTTTTCGTGTCAGGTCATACAGGGGACGAGCGATAATGGAGAAATCTGGCACATGTTTTCTCCAAAAAACCAGCAAACCCAAAACATGTTGGAGCTCTCTTTTACTCTCTGGCATCTTTACTTGCTCTAGGGTGTTTAAGGTTTCAGGAGGGATGCACACTGCTCCTCCTTTCCACCATATACCTAGGAATTTTACTTCGAAGGAGGCAAGCTGTACCTTTTCTGTGGGAATTTGGAGCCCTAGACTTTCTAGGTGAGTGATAATATTTTTCTGGGTCTGGCTCACTGGTATGACATCAGAGCCACCAATTAATATATCATCAATATACTGATATATCTTAGTTCCTTCTTCAGGAGTAATTTGAGCTAGCTCCTGTGCGAGCGCATGATGGGCCAGGGTAGGGGAGTGTCGGTATCCCTCAGGTAGACGAGTAAAGGTATATTGATTACCCTCCCAGGTAAAAGCAAAACGATCTCGCTCTGCTTCCTGTAAGTGAACCATAAAAAACATATCTTTGACATCAATAGTTGCAAGAATTGGATGGGCTTGCTCCTGAATTGTAGCAATCAGCTCAGCTATGTTAGGTACTGCAGCTGTCAGGGGGCCACTGTTAGAGTTGAGCCGTCGATAATCTACTGTAAGCCTCCAACTTCCATTAGGTTTGCGAACAGGCCATACTGGCGAATTGTATGGTGAGTGTGTAGGGACGACCACTCCTTGCTCTTGCAGTTCTGCAGTTACTGGGGCAATTCCTTCACGTGCTCCTAAAGGAAGCGGGTAGGGTTTCACGTTTGTTATTTTGGAAGAAGGCAGACTTGGAGCGGTTTGTAACAGACAGACAGAGAGGGATGGGAGACCAAACACCCATTCTCTCCCTCTGGCATCTGTCCAGGCTCGACCCTTTAATAAATCTAACCCCAGGATGTTAGCTGGTAGTGGCCCCACAATCATGATCGTTTCTGTGGCTGTCTCATCTCCCGGTAACCAGCATTTTACTCGAGCAGTGTATTGGGGTTGGGATTTGCCAAAGGCATCAGTTACCCATATTTTTTTTTTGTCTGGCTTAATGCCACACAGGGTAGCAGCTTCAGTTTGGAGTGCTGAGACCTGTGCACCCGTGTCCACCACAAATGTAACCAAAGATTTAAAAGGGCCGAGAGGAAAAGTCATCACCATATCTCCCTGGTTGTTTTCTGTGAGCCTTCTCATGTAAACCCACTGACCGCTCCCCGGCTCACTTACTGGGAGCAGCGAGCCCCGTTTCCCAACTCGAGATCGGTTAAACTGATTTCTGGTGGGGCTGAGGGAACCACAGTGTTGGATTCCTGGGGAGGGTTGCCCCCAGGGGGTGACTCATGCTCTTTGATCTTATCCCACTGCTTTATCAAGTGTTCCAAATTAGCTGTGGGTAGTTTATCCATCACTTCTCGAGGAATTCCTTTCGCGATACCCTCCACCCACAAACTGTACCTTGTTCGCTCACTGGGTGTCGCATTTTGCTGACGATTACCTGGCAAAGGTGGTTTTCGGATCTCTCCTACCCTTCTGATATCTGTTTTTTGCTTAACACTACTTGTACCAGAGACCCCCAACTGTCGACCAGTAGTTACCAATTCTTGGGCTACCTCTAACCAGGTCACCCCCAGTGGAGCACCCCTTCTTCTGGGCCTGGGGGTTGTCATTATGCGCTCTTGTAGTTGTTTAGCATGAGTTTATAGTGCATCAGGCAGGCCTCTTATCAGGGCGGGAAATCTTTGTGGATCCGCTTCGAGTTCCATAGGGGAATGCCGCTGCGAGTCCAACAATCTTGTATGGATTAATTGGAGGCATGCAGCTTTTTGTACGCTTTCGACAATGTGGCCAATTGTGGGGGTTTTAATTGTGTGAGGATCTCCCCTTTCTATAGGGTCTAACCCGCCTGCCCAGTAAGCAGCTCTCTGGGTCAGCGGCCACGGTGCTCGGTTATCATTTGTGGTCAGGAAGACCCCTGGGCCCCAAAATCCTCTGGCCTCATCTTCACTTAACAAAATCCGATCCCCTCCTGTAAGGGACACCCTCCACACATATTCAGTCTCTGATTCACTGGCCTTACGACTGTATTTTTCTTGAATTTTGGCCAGTGCTTCCCCCGTGTACGGGGTAATTTGTGTGGTAGTTTGCCGATCTGCCCCCTGGCCAGTAGTTTCGGTTTTAATAAGGGGACGCATATGTATTACCTCGTCCTCCGGGTAACTTTGCTTCAACTCTTCTAATTCCCCAGAGGGGTACAGGGATTTGTTAACATCTACCGGTTTAGGGTATTTTGAATTAATGTCTCGCAGTTCACAATTTTTCATTTCCAGTATCTTTTTAAGCCTTTTATTTTGTTCCTCCTCATCTTCAAGGGCTGACTGAAGCAATGAGTTAATCTCTCTCTCTTTCTCCAGTGCCTGACGCTCAGCAGCTAACTGCAGGCGTTCTTTTCCTAATTGCTCCTGTAATGCCTTCATTGTCTCTTGAAGAGACCTTATCACCTCACCGGTAGATTTTTGAATAGCCTCTTTTTCTAGCTGGTCCTGTAAAGTTCTCATTGACTCTTGGAAAGATTCTATCACTTCACTTACAGATTTCTGAATAGCTGATTTTTGCTTTTGCACTGCTCTAAGGAACACGCCTAAGACAGCACCCACAAAAAACAGTTCTAAACCAAGGATAACTATCAGGAGGGAATAATCCCCATATAGCTCAACCTGGGGTGTCATCCCCTTTGCCTCAGTCATTAACCCAGCTTAGGTTAATGTCTTTCTCCCCCTTAACCCTCTGAGGGCTGGTTTGACTCTCTCCTGGAAGACCTTTCAACAGGTCTGATGTGCCCGGGTCGCATTGAGAGAAGAAAAATTCTCACAATAATTTTACAGCGAAGGGATAGTCACCATTTGACTCACCCTCGGTATCAGTTTTAGAATACACCGATTACTCCACCACATCCAAAGGATACTGCCGACTACGCCAAAAATGTTACGACCCGCCCCAGGAAAAAGGGGGCGGAGGGGGTAACCCAGGTTTTATCAATAATTCCTTTGGGGTGGATTAAAGCGAAACGACACTAAATAATCGGTGTTTGAAAACATATATTGACAAGATTTATTTTAACAATTCTGCATCAATAGGTATGTTAACATTTTGGGTGCTGTCATAACCTTTCTGGGGAGGAGAAAAATGCATAGGGGAGAGAAAGACAGGGTAAGAGTAAGGAAGAGCAAGGAAAAAAAAGATGAGATAATCACCGCCCACTGGATCCAGCGATGTCTTGATCCGCAGGTGGTGGGGGGAGAAGGAAAAACAAAAACCCTGCCAAAGCCCCAAAGTCACCAGTCAAAATCCATATCCTTAGCACCTCCCCCAGGGCGGGGAGTTGTTTTCATAGGTTGGTGTCCCCCTTTTTGGCGCGGAGTTCATGTGGAGGGCGTGGTAAACTCTGCTCTTCCCGCCTTTTCGGGGCTTGACATCTTCTGCACTGGAGGAGCAGGGGGATGGGCCCAGTTGCCCATCAGAAAGACAAAAGCCTGCAGAAGTCTCTTAGAATGCATAAATCATTAACTGTTTCAGTCTCTGACACATTGATAGTCAGATCTTCCTCCTGGGTCCATGTCACTGTTGGTCATGGCAGCTCTGCTCTCCTGGGACATTAACAGAGGGGCAAGAGATTTCTGAGGAGTAGCACTCCTGTCCTTACCTGTGAGGTAAAGTAGTGTGTGTGATAGGCCCTTTGAAACAAATCCTGCTGTCATGTTCTTGACCTTAAATACACTGTACTAAAGTTTATTGTAAGAGGTGAATTAATGAAAATAAACCTTTTATTTCTCTAGCATCTTGTTGTACTTTTGATTTTTTAAGTTGCTATACAGGCTGTGGCTGATAACACATGTTCTGTGGTGCCACAGAGTGAAAGCTTTAAATCCTAATGATTCTTTTGGCCTGTAGCAATTGTTTCTGTTTTAGAACATTGTCCTTCACGTACTCGTGAGCTTTGACGTTGTTCATGAAGTAGCAGACTGTAGGAGTGCCGGTCGAACCTGGAACATGCAAGGAGGAGGTTAGAATACTAATGCTGATGGTTTCCCCCTCGGCAGCCTTTGGGGACAGCTTCAAAGCTGTGCTGCACCCACCTTGCCCAGCAAGCAGGCGATGTACTGCCTCCTATTCTGCGGGTCGTGAGCAATCCACCTCAGCACAGCCTCGAACACGGTTTCTTCTCGCTTCACGTTGAGCTCGTCCTTCTCGATGATGTGTGCCAGCTCCTCAGCAGAGAGGTCTAGGAACTCCTGGGACACCTGGGACACCTCCTCGAAGTGGTGCAGGATGTACACACCAGCGGCTGCGCGCAGGTCAGGGCAGTGGTAATAGTCAGTGAATCTCCAGATGCCAATGCAGTTCTCAAAGCACAGCCTGGAACTGAGGAACTCGCAGCACAGATTGACGATGCCCATGACGTTGAACTGGTCTGCTGCAGCCAACAAACTCTCAACGTTGTCCTCCGTGATCAGTACTGTCCCAGTGTAGGCGTAATTGATGATGAGACCCATCATTTCAGCTGAAACACCGGGGATTTGATAGACCATCTTGTCTGCGCTGCCCCAGTTGGGAAACAGAGTCCTGAAAACACAGCACTGCTGCATTAAATCCTGTCCTTGGGTCCCCTGTGTTTCCCGAACTCCCAGGGCAAGACTTTAGGCACTGGCAGGAGCCCTGCTGGGAGGCCCCATAGTTTATTAATTAATGTTTTACTTGCTGGTTGTTTGAAAAAGGAGATACAGCCTCTGGCTGGGGACAGGGAGCACCAGGGCGAACAGCCCCCATGCTTCCACAGGAATCATAAAATCACGAAATGGCCTGGGTTGGAGGGGACCTTAAGGATTATCCCATTCCAACCCCTGCCATGGATAGGAACTCCTTCCACTAGACCAGGTTGCTCCAAACCCCATCCAACCTGGCCTTGGACTTCCAGAGATGGGGCAGTCACAGCTTCTCTGGGCAACCTGTGCCAGGGCCTCACCTGGCTCACAGGGAGGAATTTTTTCCAAATATCTAATATAACCCTCTGTCAGTGTGACGCCATTCCCCCTTGTCCTGTCACTCCAGGCCCTTGTAAATAAATCCTTGTGTTTCCAGTACTGACCTGAAGTAGACACTGCAACAAGAGAGGATTTGTTTGTGAGCCTTGAATTCCACTCCATCCACGCTTATGATCACATCACAGAATCTCCCTTCCAGGCGGAGCTCATTAGAGATGCTGCAATTCCTTTCACTCATCTTCCTCTACATGTTGGAGGATGACTGTCTGGTGGGTGCTGAGCTATCCCCCACGTTGGAGTCAGAGGCAGTGGACCTCGCTGACGTGCATGGTGTCAGCACTCTGGTGTTGTCTGCAAACATCCAGCGCTGAACCCACTCGCTGGCTCTGGATTGTGCCCCGTGATGACATCACAACCACAGGGGTGACCCACGCCCAACATTCCCTGGTTGCCCGCAGCCTTCACTTCCCCTCGGCCCAGGTTATGCCGAACCTTGGGCCTGCACAATGTTAATGGTTGCTTGGAGCAAAATCGTCTGTGTGATCCCCCAGCATAACAATGATTAATAATAATAAATTGTGGGGGGAGATGGCAGGCCCATGGAAGCCCTGGGCCCCCTGGAAGTGGAAGAGCTGGAGGCATTGAGGGGAGTAAGACCGTTCCCCTGAGAAAGGTGGAGGTGGCTGCCTATTCCCATGGAATTGGACAGCACAATGTGGGGGGAAGTCACAGCCCCACAACTGAAGTCTGAGGACTTTGGAGTATTGTGGAGTGTTGGGCCGTTTTTCATGGGAGCAGTGAAGCCAACCAGATAATCCCCATGGACACAGCCTTGAGCTGTGTGCAGGTGCACATTCCTTGGTATTTGTGTAGAAAGATGTTTATGTTATATGTGTGAGAAAGTAGAGGTAGAAAATCCTAATAAAAGGCTGTCTGCTGCTCTGAGCAGACAGACATCCCTTTGTCTCACCATCCTCGTGTGTGTTGTGTGTCTTCTTCCCCCCTTGGACCGGGACTCCTTCGACAGATACCCAGCGACAGCTGGTGCCCCGTGTGGACCAGACGAACAGAAAAAAGACTGTCGACTATTCCCTGGGTCGTAGGGGTATCGCGGCCGGAGGCAGGTGAGCTGCAGGGCGAGGTGCAGCAGGGTCTTGGTACTCAGGAGCTGTATAGCAGCGGGGTGCGCTGCAGGACCCGGGTCCGATCGTTTTCTACACCTGCAGACAAGTGTTTCTGCCGCACTTGAGGCACGAGTTGCCTGGGAAGCCTGGGTGCATCTGGCACTTGGTAGGGCGCAGGTGAGCTCCTGGGCACCATGGGGGCAGACCATGTATGCAAACGACAGGCGTGTGTTTATCGCCTGGAAAGCTTCGTTATGGCGTTTTGGTGTTAGACAGACGAAGCTAAGTTATGTCGCTTGTTACTTTTGTGTCTTCGACTGAGAGGGAGGCTGCTTTGCCTGGGAGGACATTAGAGTACTAAAGAAGAGGGGCCGGGCGGAGCCGAAGGGAGCCGAAGCGGGATCGGAAGTTGCGGAGCGGGGCCGGGACCAGCCGAGCGGCCCCGCCGAAATGGACCCACTGCTAGAGACTCGGCAGCATTTGTCCAAGATAACCAAGGACAGCTACGGCATGAATGCGCTGCTGATGGCCCGGGAGACGATCTTGTGACCATAGCGGCTGAATTTCACCTTAAGGAGCTTTCTACGTCTCCTCCGGACGGTACCGCGCCTGTGTACCCAGCGCCGGGTGCCTGCGCAGCCGGGTCTGGTCCGCCCGCTGCGGGTGCCTGCGGGGTGGCGCCGTGTCCGGCTTCGGCGCCGCCGAGTCCATCTGTGCCCGCGCGGGCAGCGGCAGCCGTGCTGCGGCCCCGGCGGCAGCGGCCGCAGCCCTGGGTGCCAGCAGACTGGTACCAGCTCCGGTCCCAGGCGCTGGCTCCGGGCGGAGCGGCCCCGGCCCCAGCGGCCCCGCCCCCGGCCCCAGCGGCCCCGCCCCCGGCCCCGGCGCGGCGGGCTGGCGGCATCGGCCGCGGCTCTGTACGTGATTGCGCTGCCCCGGCTCGGAGCGGTACGCCCTCGCATGCGCCGGCGGCGGCCCCGGTAACGGCGGCCGCGGGCCTCTGCGCAGCGGACCGGGGGGCTCTGTTTTCCCCCGCGTTGCCGACAGCCGTGGTCCCCAGCGGTGTTGCGGGGGGGTAGCGGGCTGGTAGTGGCGGCCGCGGTGTCAGGCGGTGCAGAGGGGGGGCTGTCTGTGTTCTCCCCTGTTTTACAACCCCCCCCCCCCCTCCCCCCCCCCCCCGGGTCCCCCCCCCCCCTTCCTCCTCCCCGGAACGTGTCCATCTGCAGCCGTTCCTTCCCTCCTGTGTATCATTCTTTCTCAGCAGACCATGTAGATAACTTCCGACATAAGGAGAGCAAATTTGACTTCTCTTCCTGATTTTTCTCCGAAAAACCCCAACATCTATTCCCCCTCCTCCCCCTTCCTCCCTCCCTCTTCCCC
>NW_020885704.1:0-10260 GCF_003945725.1 Corapipo altera
GCGGCGGCGGCCCGGCGGGGACCCGCGGCGTTCGGGGCGCTGCAGCGGACGCCGAGGACGGCACCGAGGAGACGGCGGGAGCGGCGCTGGTGCTGTCCGGGGACCTGCTGCTGGGCCGTGGCCCGGCCTCCGAGAAGGGACCGCCAGGTGCGTGCGGCCCCCGCGGAGACGCGGCCCCGCTCCGGCAGCGCCGCCGGCGGGGATGCGGCCCGGCCGCACCGGCCCCGCGCTCCGCGCATCCGGCAGCGCCCGCCCTGGCGGGGGCCCGCCCGCTGCGGACTCCAGCCTCGCTTCCTCTACTGCGGGACGAGGCCCGGCCCCCGGGTGGGCTCTGCCCGCCCGGCACCGACCCCCGAGCGCTCCCTGCCGGAAAGGGTCCCGGGCATGGCGTGTCCCCGCGGCCGCTCTGGGGCCGGGCTCCTTCCAGATCCGCCCCCCGCCCAGCTCCGGGCTCGGCTCTGCTGCCCACCCGGGAGCCGGGCCCGGCCGCAGCGTCCCGCCCTGCCGCCCCCCTCAGCGCTGAAACGCCCCCGGGGCGCTCCCAGCCCCGAGACCCCCGGCCCGGTGCCCCGGGCTCGGGGCAGTCCCAGCCGAGGCAGCCGGAGGAGCGAGTGCTGCTCAGCTCCATGGAGCTGCCTCACAGGGACCGGCAGGAGCCTCACTCCTTGCCCCTGGCAGTGAGCAACATGGGGATAGAACGGCGAGAGAAGGGGTCAGGGCCTGCCTGGCCCCGTGGCTGCCCCGAGGGCTGAGCCCTGCTCCCTGTGCTCGGTGGCCTTGCTGAGCTCCAGCACCGCTGCTGAGGCTCAGGCCCAGCTGCCTGGCAGATGTGGCTGTGCTTCCCTGTGTTGGGACAGCCACTCGGCTGCTCTGGAGGTGGGTGTTGCCAGGGCCCAAAGCCGCTGGGAATCCCTGTCCTCCCACTCAGCCCCAGCCAGGAGCAGGACTGGGACCTTGGGGCCCACAGGATGGACAGATTGTCCCCCCTGGGCAGCGCTGACACGGCTGCTTGGGAAGGTGCTCCAGGGATGCTGTGGTGCTGCTGGGCTGAGGGAGCAGGGGGCCCCTTGGTGTGGGGCTGAGCTGAAGGGACAGGGGAACCCTTGGCAAAGGGCTTGAGGTAGGGCCGAGGGTTCCCTGGCAAGATGCCCTGTTTTGGGGTCTGCGCTCCAGGCAGTGCTTGTGGAAGGGTCCCAGAGGCTGAAGGGGCCGCCCCATTCCACAGCATGGATCAGCCTGACCCCTCTGCCTGCCTGGGGCTCTGGGAGCTTGACCCAGCAGGGTGGGCAGCAGCGAGGGTACGGCCCAGGCTGCTTTCCAGGTCACAGGCAGCTGTTGGGTTTGACAGGCCCCAGGGCTGCAGGTCAGGAACAGGACAGGGTCAGCAGGACACGGCTTGTGGCTGGTAGTGGTGAGGCTTGGGCTGCATGTTCCTGCCTCTCCAGCCCTGAGCACCAACCTGGGGGTACATCTGGGGCACAGGGGCTGCAGGGGGATGAGTCTGTGCCCAGCGGGGAAGTGCCCCCTGAGAGCCTGGCACAGCCTTTCCCCCCACTGCCATGGGACAACAGTGCTGTGTAGGGCTGGGGAAGGCACTGCTTGCAGGATGGAGGGGGCTGGTGTTGGAGGCCCGTGGTGTCGGCCATGGGAGCATGACCAGCTGCTGACCATGGGGCTGGGGCAGTGGCACAGCGAGGGGGGCACGGAGCAGCTTTATGGGCACCCAGCTCTCCTACCTGGGCTGGGCTGCACCCACCACCTTCCCAACCGCCAGGCCCAGCAGTGCTGGTGGGTGCCTGATCCACCACTATCCCCTTGCCCTTTCTGGCACCAGGGTCTTGGCCAGCCATGCAGAAGTGTCAGGGTTTCCTGAGGTGCCCAGGACAAGCCCTCAGCAGGGTGTTGGGGCAGGCTGTGGCCATGGGGCTTCTCACTGCAGTGCACAGTGTGGCGGGCTCCCTCTGGGTGCCACAGGGTGGGTACAGCTGCCCAGACCCTTCTGGGACCGAGGGCACAGGTGGAGGGGCTTTTCCCAGGCCAGCCTGGCTGACGCTGCCCTATCCCCACGGTGTTCTCAGCAGACACGCTGGTGGGGAAGATCGCCATCCCAGCGTACGCCCTGAGTGACGACGACTGCTCCTCCGGGTACCAGCAGCTGAGTGTGGAGAGTGACCCCGAGGAGGGGGGCGAGCCCGGCCCCGCCGCCCTGCCCTGCCGCCAGTGCGGGCTGCAGCTGGCTGCCAGCCTGGGGCAGAGCTGCCTGCAGTGCGCTGGCGCCGAGGGCAGCCGCAGCCAGCGCATCGTCTACTCCTGCCAGCTCTGCCCCTTCGCCTCCCACTACTCCAGCCACCTCAAGCGCCACATGAAGACACACAACGGGGAGAAGCCCTTCGCCTGCCCGCAGTGTGCCTACGCCTCCGCCCAGCTGGTGAACCTGACGCGGCACCTGCGCACGCACACCGGGGAGAAGCCGTACCGCTGCACGTGCTGCAGCTTTGCCTGCAGCAGCCTGGGCAACCTCAAACGCCACGAGCGGGTCCACAGCCAGGACAAGCCCTTCCAGTGCGCTGCCTGTGACTACCGCTGCAGCCAGAGCCGCAACCTGAAGCGGCACATGCTCAGCCACCGCCTGCCCGAGAGCGACGGACCGCACCGGCGGGACAAGGACCCAGGTAAAGGTGGAGGGGTGTGGGGATGGGGGGAGAGCAGCTGGGAGGGCCCTGGGGCCGGGGTAGGGCACTGGTCCTGCCGTCGACCTGATGCCATGTACTGCATCAGGCTCACTGGGGCACCGGGGCTCCTCGCAGAGCCGATCCCCACTGGTGCTGTGCCACCCCGCTCACAGCCCTGTCTGTCTGTCCCACAGAGCCGCTGCTGCCGGAGCTGAGCCTGCACGTGGGCAGCGGCAGTGGCCCCTTCCTGCCCGGCTGTGCGCGGCTGCGGGGCGAGGAGGCGGCCGCGCTGCCCGAGCTACTCTTCCCCTTCACATGCCGCATGTGCGGGCTGGTGCTGGACGATGGGTTCGCGCAGGACGAGGGCCTGGCTGAGCAGGTCTGCGGGCGCTGCAGCCTGGCAGTGCTGGGCACCGAGCCGGGCGCCAGCCCTCGCAAGGGCACTGGGGACAAGGGCTTTGCCTGCAGCCTCTGCCCCTTTGTCACCCACTACCCCAACCACTTGGCACGGCACATGAAGACGCACAGCGGGGAGAAGCCCTTTGCCTGCCCGCTCTGCCCCTACGCCTCTGCCCACCTGGACAACCTGAAGCGGCACCAGCGCGTGCACACGGGTGAGAAGCCCTACAAGTGCCAGCTCTGCGACTACGCCTGTGGCAACCTGGCCAACCTCAAGCGTCATGGGCGCATCCACTCAGGCGACAAGCCCTTCCAGTGCAGCCTCTGCAGCTACAGCTGCAACCAGAGCATGAACCTGAAGCGGCATATGCTGCGGCACACAGGCGAGAAGCCCTTCCAGTGCCGGGACTGCTCCTACACCACTGGCCACTGGGACAACTACAAGCGCCACCAGAAGATCCACGGCCACACGGCCGAGAGCTGGGTGAACCCGCGCAATGCCAAAGCCCTCCTGGCCCCCCCGGCCGTGGGCACGGCCCTGCCTTGAGACAGCACTTAGCCCAGTGGCAGGCCTGGGGGGCCTCGGCCCCTGCCCTCCCTGGGGGAGGGAGGACGGGCAGGAGACTCTGCAGGGGCTCAGGGCTGCCTTACGCCAGGGCCTCCAGCAGCCCTGTCCTGCCTGAGCAGGGTGAAGCCACGACCGGCAGCACTGCCATGCCCCCAGCCACCCCACCTGCCTGTTCCTGCCTGCAGGAGCCTTCCTCTGCTGGGGTTTGGGGAAAGGGGGGGGAGGGGAGGACAGGACTGGTTCCATGGCTGTTGCCATGCTGGTCGGTGTAATTTATATTGTGTATAAAAGCATTAAACAGTCACTTTTGTTATTTGCTCTTCTCCCTGGGGGCCTTGTTCTGCCACAGGGAAGGACAGCACACGGAAGGTTGGGACAGCGGGCACCCCCCCAACAAACAGCCCAGTACCAATCAGGATCCATTTTAATCATTGTTGCAGTGTGTAAACATCAGTTACTGTCCATTAATGCTCTGTCGGGCTGAGCAGCAGGAGATACGTGGTTACAAGCCTAGATTACACTGGCATCTATGAGCGGGTTAGAGGGGGCTCGGCACGGAGCCCCCCGAGACAGCTTACTGCACTCTGTCTCGGAGCACAAACCTAAACACTAATTTGGCATTATGGAGCCTGCCCGGGGCTGCCCAGAGCAGCTGCCCCCAGGCTGGGCCAGGCCCTCCCGGCTGGGGAAGGGGCAGCTCTACCCCCTGTGCTGAGCCAGGCCCCACACCACTGCTCCAGGGCTCGGCCCAGGTGCGCTGCTCGGGTCTCCCAGCTGGAGCCAGCAGTGGGAGGAGTTCAGCTGCCCCCACCCCGAAGGCAACGGCAGGCTGGGGGCGAGCTCCCAGCCCCAGGGAGCAGGGGAAGGTGGATGTAGCAGGTGAGAGGCACGTTGATTGCAACCTGGCTGCAGGTCGTACATTCCTCAGCAAAGGCCCTCACTCGGGCCGGGGCTGTCCTGGGAAGGGGGGCACTACAGATCCTCATCGCCAATGCCCTCAAAGGCATAATTGCCGTGGAAGTCGTTAGCACCCACGTCATTAGCAGAGCTGGAGTGGCTGATCCCACGCAGGCTGACAGATGTGAGCTTGCTCTGTGGAGAGGGGAGATGTTAGAGAGGACCCTCCTAACTCCCCTCCCTGCTCAGCATGAGGGCACCGGCACACCCACACACAACTCACCGAGAGTTTGGCCATGGGCTCCCGGGAGGCATCGGGTGAGTCCTGTGGGGACACGACAGTCAGGAGCTCGGGGTCGTAGGACACGACATCCACCCATCCCACCACCCACCCTCCTGAGATGAGGCCAGGCCACCCTCTGTCCTTCCCTCCCCCAGGGAGTCAGGCTCACCGATGTGGGTCCAGGACCTCTTTCCCTTCCCAGTCGTCTGGGAGCGGGGCACCACAGCCCTGCTGTCCCCTGGGCTTGCCCCAGCCCTGCCAAAGGGACAGTGGCTTCTCTAGGAGCAATGGACTCTCTTACCCAACATGGTTGCGCATGTGCCCCGCCCAGGCCTGCGGGGCCCCACTCACCAGCAGAGGGGGCGACTTCACAGCTTGCTGGCTGTCCGAGCGCCGCAAGGCCCCGTTCACCCGCCGCCGAAACATCTGCAGGGAGGAGCTCGGCTCAGCCGCAGGGTCCCCGGAGGCAGCTCCGGGGCTTAAAATTGGCCCTAGGGATCTGTCCGCTGGCCCTACCCTGAGGGGAGCACTCAGGGCCCAGCCCAGACCCCAAGAAGTCACAGGGGCAGGTTAGGATCCCACCCCGGAGACACCATCCAGCCCCAACTCTCACCTTGCGGATGCTGCCTCCAGACTTTTTCACCATTAGCTCATCCACCATGGATTGCAGGCAGATGCTCAGCATGATGGCCTGCAAGGGAGAGGTGTCACGGGGCTCCACACACCCCACACGCTTCCCACACCCACACCAGGCCCAGACTGACCCTTTTCCCTGCAGCCACTGCCAGACCAGCATGCAGGCAGCCCTACCTGTGGGCTGGTGATGGTGACCCACTGCAACCGGTCCTTGCTCATCAGGTACTCAAAAGCCAACTCCAGCTTCACCTCGGACTTCCCCGGGCTGCTCCCTGAGGGGCCATTGCTCATTGGCACCTGCAAGGGCACACACTGAGCCTGGGAGCCTCCAGAGGGGAAGTGGCAGCTCCCCAGGCCCCAGTGCAGACCGAAGGCAGTGCTCAGTCAGGTGTGGGACACTTGCCCAGTGCCCACCAGCCTTCTGCCACCATCAGCTCCCCTCACGCCCCTTGAACGTCCTCACACCAACGATCCCCCAAGGCACAACTCGGACCCTCCCCAGGCCTGCTGGGCTGGAAGCCAGCGTCAGAGCCAGCACCTTTCCTGGGGAGAGGTGGCACAGCCAGGTCCCTCCAGCCTCCCGGAGCCCTCCCTGCTCCCCAGGCATCACTCACCGAGGATGTGACCCGCCAGCACCGCATGCGCGTGACCTTGAAGCTGCCCTCCTTGATCTGCTCGTTTGGCAGCCGCACCTGGAAGTTGAGCTCGTTGTTGCCAGCGCTGACGACGACGTGGCAGCCCTTCTCTGGGAAGTCGGTGACACAGGGGTCAAACTTGAGATAGCCGTAGTACTTGAGGGTCTGCGCCAGGCGGATGAACTGCGGGCAGATCCGGGGATGCTCAGCACCGCCGGCTGCCCACCCAGGCCAGGAACAGGTGACCAACCCGGCACCACACAGGAGCAGGGCTGGTGCAGCACCAGGACTGCCCCAGTCACGGCATCACACCCTCCCCTACCTCCTTCTTGGAGACTTTTTCCTGCAAGGATTTCAGCTGCCGGTGCTGTTCCTTGTTGACCACGATCCATCCGTGCTCAATGTCCGACACCGTCTACCAAGCAGCAGAGGCTGGTGAGCAGCTGGGCTCGGAGCCACCCGAGCCCACACACAGCCGTGGCTGAGGGGTGCAGTGCCCCTCCTCACCTGGCTGGGCCACACCGACCCTCACCTGCGCATACAGCAAGTTCAACCCCACACGATGCTCCATCACATCGTCATCGTAGGCCGAGTCCCAGTAGCTGGAAGAGAACCACATGGGTCAACCTATTCCCCAGCTCCTAACAGTGATGGGGAGAAAATCATCCTCCTGTGGGATGAGGCACCAGGCTGACTCTCTGGCCAGCTCTCCTGTAACCGTTGGTCACCATGCCCTGCTCCCCCTCTAAACAGGATGCCATGGGATGGGCTGAGCCAAGCAGGGCAGCCCATGCCCCGGTGTCATGGCCAGGTGTGTTCCTGGAGGCCAAAGCCCACGTGGGCAGCAGTGGCGGGAGAGCAGGGTCCCTCTGCTGAACAGGGAGCCTCAGACAGCACCCCACTGCTGCCCCCCGCTCACCTCTTGCGCAGGATGATCCGGAACTCGGGGTTGTGCAGACTGGTGACCGACACGTACGGCAGCTCAAACTCCTGCAGCTTCCGCACGACTGTGGGGAAACACCAGCTCAGCAGCAGCTCGGGGCAGCAGTGCCCCCCAGACCCCTCAGCCAGGGGGAACCCGCTGGGCCTCCCACCCAGGGCAGGGTCCAAGCACACAGCCCTCACTCCGGGCAGGGTACAGGGCAGATGTCCACTGCAGTGGGCTCTACTCACAGGAGAAAGCTCCGTCCTTGGTCTCTCTCACTAGGAAGAGGCTGAAGTAGCCAACCAGGTCATCTGGCAGATCCAGCTTGGAGGCTACAGCCTGGGAGTGAGAGCAGGAGGTCACCACTTCCCGAGAGAGGTGGCACTCCTGCATCCTGACCCTGCAGCAGGACCCAGCCCATGTGCTTTCTGGGGCCTCTCAACAGCAGGAAGCCAGCACCTCTGCTGCTCTGAGGCCAGGCCTGGGGCATCACTGCCACCAGGAAACAGCTGGGGGCCCCCTTGACATCAGTGTGGCCCCAGAGATACCCATCAGCACACCCTCTCCAGCTCCTAGCTCTTCAGTCCCACCAAGTCAACCCTGCTCTGGGGTGGGGATGTGGCAAGGAGGGCTGGGGGGGCTGCTGGGCTGTGAGAACCCCACACATGTGGGAAACCACAGAATGCAGCACGAGGAGCTGGTCACACCCAGCACAAGAGCTCTGGCACCTCAAGGACGTCCTCTGTCTGGTCCGAGGTGAGGATGGTGACCTTGACCTTCTGCCCATTGGAGAGCAGCACTTCCAGCACCACCTCCTCCGTAGGGATCTGCTGCGTCTCCTGGAGAGAGAAGCAGGACTGGCACCCCGGCCCCTGGGTGCAGCCTGAGGGCCCCTGCCCTGGCCCCACCCTCACCTGCTGGGCCTTGCGCAGGAAGCTGTTGAAGGTCTCGCTGCCTCCCAGCATCGGATCCTGCCGCACTGCGGGAAGGGGAGCGAGGAATCAGGAGTCCCTGAGAAGGGACAGGGACCCACACCAGTGCCCAGCCCCTCTGCACTCCTCGGTTTGCCCCCAGACTGTGCTGGGGCAGCCAGGGATCCCCTGCAGGGCCCCCCTCTGCCTGAGCAGGGCAGGGGATGGGACAGCAGCTGGCATCCAGAGGACAAGCCCAGCTAATGCCAGCGTGACACTGGGAGTGCCAAGATGGGCCCTGGAGAATGGAGCAGTTCAGGAGGAAGCCACGGGCAGTGCCTCAGTGCCCTGCACGACTGGGCTGGGGCAGGCAGGCCAGCTTACCAGCCTGCATGTACTTCTCCAGCTGCTCCCGTCGCTGCTCTACCTCCGCCGGGGTGAGCGTGAAGATCTTCTTTGGGGGAAAGGCTGGGACCACGTTGGCACCATACTCCTTCCTTAACTGGGAAAAGAACGGAGTGCTGCGAGAACCTCCCTGGATGTGGTGGCAGTCCCGAGCCCCCACCACAGCTGATTCCCAGGGACCCAGCAAGGGGAGCAGAGAGCTCACCAGCATCCCTTAGCCACGTGGGCAACCTGCAGTGTGCAAGAAGTCAGCTGGGATGTCACAGAGCAGGAGTGGGCAGCGCAGCTCCCCCCACCCTCCCTACCTGCTCGTGCAGCCCCAGGAGCTGGCTGTAGCGCACCCGGCAGTGCAACACCCCGTTCACGTGGATGTTGTAGGCCTGCAGGGAGAGACGCCAGTCAGATCCCAGCACATGCCGGATGGAGGGGACCCAGGGTCTGCCCAGCTCGAGGCACACAGGACACCTCAGGGAGCACCCAGGAAGAGGCGACGCCCCTGAGGACCCTGTCAAGGGACAGATTGTCAAAACCATTCAGGAAGAATGAGCACATCCAAGAGATGTGTGTGCTGGACACCAGAAAGGCCCAACCCTGTGACTGCCGAGCTACAGGGAGCACAGAGCCCTGTTGCAGCCCCACAGACACGAGTGTCCCCAAGCCAGGAGGCAAGGCCACCCCTCCCAGCTCCCAGGGCACCCCGTGGAGCTGGTTCCTGGCTGTGCCTCCTAGTGCCCCCTCTGCCCTGGCTCAGCTCCCTCTGACACCGCAGGCAGAGCAGAGCTTTGGCTGCCAAGTGCTCTGGGCCCAGCAACTCCACAGCCCAGCTCCCAGCACCACGGGCAACGTCCTCCCAGGGGACAGCACCGTCCCCTCAGCTCCTGGCATCCCCAGAGCAGTGTTTGGGAGGATGGGAGGATGAGCCTCCAGCCAGCCATGGCAGCTCAGCCTCCTGTGGCTGCCCCCAGTGCCCTCCTGACTCTGAGCGCTGGGGCTGCTCAGTAGAGGCACTGGCACAGCCGCACTGTAGCTCACACTGGCACCTCCCAACCCAAAGGCACCAGCCCGGTGTCTCAGGATCCCCGCAGAGGGACCAGGAAGGACACGGGTGGTCCAGACAGCACTCACGCCTGCCCAACTCAGGGCCCTCCGTGGGGTCACAGCTCCTGCCCAGTCCCCAGCCTGCCCAAGGGCTCTCCCTGAGGTCTCCCCCTGCCCAAAGAGCCACCGTGACTTCTGAGGGCAAAGTGCAGGGGGTCATGGGGTCAAAACGTCTCGGGGGCTGCCTGCTCCTCCAGTCTTGTGCAACCGCAGCTCCTGCGATTGCCAGGTCCCTCCATCGCTGCTCACCACCGCGTCCGTGCCCTTACACCCCACCTCGGGCTCCCAAGGGGAATCCTCCGGAGAGGGATCTCGGCACCGGAGGGTCCCCCGCGGGACCGTGGAGCCCAGGGCTGCCCACCTTCACCCCGAGAGCACCGGCCCGGAGCCACCACCCACCCCGGGGGCTCTGTCCGCTACTGCCGGCCCCGGGGGGCGTCCGGGCACTCCGTGGCCGCCACCGTCCCGCAGCGCAGCGTACCCCGGCCCCGCTCCCGAGGCGCTCACGGCGCAGGGCACGGAGCAAAACAGGAAGCCTGGACGGACGGACGGACGGGCGGGCCAGGATGAGCCGGGGATGGGACCGGACGGGGCCCGAGCGCGCTGCCGCCCCCGCCCGCGGCGCCCCGGGCAGGGCAAGGGCCGGGCACCCCCGGGGCGCCCCAGGGACCCCCACACCCGATCCCGGGGCGCGGCGGAGCCCGATCCTCGCCTGGCCCTGGCACGGGGCGCAGGCCGGGGATTGCGGCGGGCCGGGGGCTGCCCGCCTCGCCCGGCACCGGCACCGGCCCCGATCCCGAACCGCCACCGCGCCGGGGCTGCGGGCCCGCA
>NW_020885705.1:0-10255 GCF_003945725.1 Corapipo altera
GGTGGTGTGGGTGCTGTGTGGGGTGTGCACCCCATGGGTCTGAGATGAGGGGGGTGAGCTGTGAGTGCACCCCACGTGAGCTGTGAGTGCACCCCATGTGAGCTGTGAGTGCACCCCGTGTGAGCTGTGTGCCCTGGGAGAGCCGTGCACCCCGATGTACCCCATGCACCCCAATGTACCCCATGTACTCCAGTGTACCCCATGCACCCCATGAGAGCTCTGTGCACCCCAATGTACCCCATGCACCTCAATGTACCCCATGCACCCCATGTACTCCCTGCACCCCATGAGAGCCGTGCACCCCATGAGATCTGTGCACCCTAATATACCCCATACACCCCAATGTACCCCGTGCACCTCAATGTACTCCCTGCACCCCATAAGAGCTGTGCACCCCAATGTACCCCATGCACCCCATGAGAGCTGTGCACCCCAATGTACCCCATGCACCCCATGAGAGCCGTGCACCCCATGAGAGCTGTGCACCCCAATAAACCCCATACACCCCATGAGAGCCGTGCACCCCAATGTACCCCATGCACCCCATGAGAGCCGTGCACCCCGTGTACTCCCTGCACCCCACGTGCCCCAAAAAAGCCCTGCACCCCGTGTGATCCCCGTGCCCCGCAGACCCCGCAGACCCCCCACCAGCCCTGCCCCCCGTGCCACGTCCCCCCTCCTCTGCCGACGCCTCGGTTCCCTACACTGCTCTGCCCTCCCAGGCGTCGTGTTCCACTACCGCCCCGCGGGCCAGCGCTACGCCCTCACCTTCCCCGCCGCCCGCCGCGCCTGCCGGGACAACTCGGCCGCCATCGCCTCCCCCCGGCACCTCCAGGCCGCCTTCGAGGACGGCTACGACAACTGCGACGCGGGCTGGTTGGGCGACCAGAGCGTGCGGTGAGTGCGGGCACGGCGGGAGGGAGGGAGGGAGGGAGGGAGGGCGGCCGGGACCCTCCCTCAGCGGAGCTGAGCGCTCACACCGCCCCTCTCTGGCAGGTATCCCACCACGCAGCCCCTTTCCACAGGTATCTATCCCATCGCACTGTCCCTCTCCACGGGTATCCGTCCCATCACACTGTCCCTCTCCACAGGTATCCCATCACACTGTCCCGGCCCGGTTGCTATGGAGACCGCAACAGCCTGCCCGGAGTCCGGAGCTACGGGCGGAGGGAGCCCGAGGAACAGTACGACGTGTACTGCTACGCCCGGGAGCTGAGAGGCAAGGGATGGGGGTGGGCATGGGGGCCCAGGGGTGTCCCACCACGGCCACGGCACGGCCAGGAGCAGGGCTGGATGCCCAGGGGTGTCCCTCCATGGCCAGGAGCACAGCTGGATGCCCAGGGATGTCCCTTGGTGGCCACAGCATGGCCAGGACCACGGCTGGATGCCCAGAGGTGTCCCTCTATGGCCAGGAGCATGGGTTGGTGCCCAGGGGTGTCCTTCCATGGCCAGAAGCATGGCTGGATGCCCAGGGGTGTCCCTCCATGGCCAGGAGCACGGGTGGGTGCCCAGGGATGTCCCTTAGTGGCCATGGCATGGCTGGGAGCACAGTTGGATGCCCAGAGGTGTCCCTCTATGACCAGGAGCATGGGTTGGTGCCCAGGGGTGTCCTTCCATGGCCAGGAGCAGGGTTGCATGCCCAGGGATGTCCCTCCATGGCTATGGCATGGCCAGGAGCAGGGCTGGATGCCCAGGGATGTCCCTTCATGGCCATGGCATGGCTGGGAGCACAGGCATCTCCATCCATGGCTCTCCTGCTGGGGTTTGGCTGCAGGGCCGGGTACCAGGGCGGTGCCAGCACTCCGTGCCATCCTTGGCACAGCGTGGCCACGGCGCCCAAGTGACGGAGCCGTCGCTGTGCTCAAGGCCGTGGGGACATCACGGCTTCCTGTCCCCGTGTCCCCAAGGTCTGTCTCTCTCCCCTGCAGGGACGGTGTTCTACGCCACGGTGCCCGGGAGGTTCACCTGGCAGGGGGCCCGGCGGCACTGCCGGAGCCGGGGGGCCTCGCTGGCCACCACGGGGCAGCTGTACCTGGCGTGGCGGGAGGGGCTGGACCAGTGTGACCCGGGCTGGTTGGCCGACGGCAGCGTCCGCTACCCCATCAGGGTGCCCCGCAGGAAGTGTGGGGGAGAGGCCCCGGGGGTCAGGACCCTCTACCAGTTCCCCAACCGCACCGGGTTCCCCCCCGCCGCCTCCAGGTTCGACGCCTACTGCTACCAAGGTAAGGGGGACCAGCCACGGTGCCACCCAGCTGCCCCCCTGACCCCCCACCAGCCCCGGGATGCCCTTGGGAATCAGTGGGCGTGGCCAGGAAAATTGCTGTGGATGACTATTTATTTAATTGGGGAATTAACGGGATGGATGAGGAGAGCGGCGCTGGGAGGGAGCCCAGCCCCGGGTGTCACCCTGGCTGAGGGGGTGCAGTGCGTGGCACTCGAGGGGGGCTGTGGGACCCCACCCATGACCTGGATGCCCGTCCTGCCCCTCTGATGCTCGTGGTGTCCCTGCAGCCGCGGGGCAGAGGGATGTGGAGGAGCCGGTGCCGCCGGTGCCTGACCCGCCGGGCAGTGACAACGTGCTGGTGGAGCACAGCGAGGAACTGGGCACCTCGGGGGACACCAGGGACACCCCCCATGATCACTACGAGCTCCTGCCACAGCCAGAGCCTGTGGGGCCTGGCCAGGAGGAGGAGGAGGAGGAGGAGGAGGAGGATGAGCAGCTGAGGCCGGCGAGCAGCAGCCCCGCGGCCACGGCACAGCGCGGGGACCTCCCGGGGGCCGCCCCGGCACCGACAGCTCCCGGGCTGGGGATGGATGGTGGGACACCCCTGCCACCCCCCACAGCCCCCTCGCTGGCTTGGCCCCATGAGGAGGAGGCTCTGAACGTGGTGGATCAAGCCCTGGAGAGCTCCTGGCAGGATCCAGCCGGTGCCAGCCCAGCGCTGCCGGTGCAAGAAGACCCTGAGGAGCCCCTGGTCACCCTCCTGCCACATTCCCAAAGCCCAGCCCGGGAGCACAGCACTGGATCATCACTGGTACCACCCGGGCTGGGGACAGTCCCCAGCATGGCAGCAGAGACCCCCAGCCTGCCCCCCACCAGCTCCCAACCCCTGAGGAAGAGCCACGCCGGGCTGAACGGGCGCTACTTCCAGCTCCAGAGGCAGAGCCGGGACCCCACGGTGGCAGCTGGGGACCCCACAGTGGCTGGAGACCCCACGGTGGCAGCTGGGGACCCAGTGGGGACAGCCACCCAGGCCCCCGTCCTGGCCCTGGAGGTGAAGGAAGCCGAGGCCAACACGGTGGAGCCGTGGAACATCCCCCGAGCCGGCACCGAGAGCCTGCGGCGGGAGGGCCCCGACGTGTCCCCCAACGCGCTGGAGGAGGAGATCGGCCCCGGTAAGGGACACCCAGGAACGGCTGGGGGGGGGTCCCGGCGGGGGCTGTGCTGGGTTGGGGACCCCACGGCTGTGCCATCTCTTGCAGAGTTGATGGCACCGGCCACCGCCCCGGCGCCACCCTCGCCACAGGCCCCGAGGGATTCCCCGCAGGAATTGTGGAGCCCCCGCAGTCCTGGGGGGCCCGCAGGGACACCCCCCGTGCCGTCCCCAGCCCTGCCTGTCTCTGTGACTCCCCACGACGCTCTGGGCCACCGGGACATCCCCACGGATGAGGCCCAGCCTCGTGTCCCCAGCGCCCGCGGGGACTCCCCCCGGCCACCCGCCGAGGCCACCGAGGACTTCTCCGGGGACACCGTGTCCCAGGAGGACGGTGGCTCTGTCCCGCCGTGGCCCCCGCTGCCCCCGGCCCCGCTGGTGGGCGAGGGTCCCGAGCCGGCCCCGCAGCCCCGCGGTGACGGTGACGGCAGCGGGGCCCCGGGTGACGCCTCCCTGGAGAGGCAGAGGAAGGCGGTGACCTTCCTGCACCCAGATGGCCCCTCCACGGGTCACCCGGCCACCCCCGGCCCCACCGAGGGGGCTGCTCCCCATGCCCGGGGGGGGCTGAGCCCCACGGCCCCCCACGGGCCGGCTGAGCCCGGCCGGGAGCAGCCAGAGGAATCCAGGGATGATGGGAAAGGCTCAGCCGAGCCCAGCGGTGAAGCGGCCGCGTCCCCGCCGGGCTGGGACGTCCCCTCGCCGTCCCCTCCCCCCGCGGCCACCGCGGGGACCCCGTGGGCCAGCACCGAGGGGCCGGTGGAGGCGGCGGTGCTGGAGCCGGCGGCCGAGGAGGGGTCCACGGGCTTCGCCCCCCATCCCACCGGCCACTCTGGGCCAGAGCTGGGGGCAGGGGAGCAGCTCCTCCTGCCCCCCCCCGGGCCCTCGGCAGCCTCCCCTGGGCTCCCCAGCCCCCCCCAGCCCCGAGGATGCTCCAACATCCCCCAGCCAGGAGGATTCCTCCGGGGAGGCGAGGAGGGAAGAGCCCCCCGCGCCCCTCGGCTCTGCCACTCGCGGCCCCTGGTCACCACCCACTGCCCCTCACCTGGGGATGGAGGGGACCCCCGAGTCCCCCGGCGTGGGGCTGCTCTCCGAGCCCTCCGTGGCAGCGGAGCCGGGGGGCCCGGGGGGGTCCCCGCTGCTGGACGCCGACAGCGGGAGCGGCGAGGGGCCGGGAATGGAGGAGCGGGAGCTGCTGGCCTGGGAGGGCACCGGCAACGCCACCCGGCACGGTGAGCACCACGGCAGCGTGTCCCCTTGTCCCCCGGGGCTGATGGGCACAGGGACGACGGGTTGGGGGGGGTGGGTTTTGGCGGGGAGGTTTGGGGGGTTTCTCTCCTTTTACCCAAACCAATTCACTCACTGGGGAGTTTCCACCAACTGGGTGCGGGCGGGATGGGAGCGGGGATGGGGTGGGGGCCGCTGTGTCCCCCCGCCCGGGCTCAGGGCTCCTGTTCCCCCCCCCCCAGCCCCGTCGGACCCCTGCGAGAACAACCCCTGCCTGCACGGCGGGACCTGCCGCGCCAACGGCACCGTCTGCGGCTGCAGCTGCGCCCCCGGGTTCACCGGGGAGAACTGCGAGATCGGTGAGAGCCGGGGCGTCCCGAGCCCTGCCCCGGAACAGGAGCATCCCAAACTTGCCCCGGAACAGGAGCATCCTGAGCCCTGCCCCGGCACAGGAACATCTCAAACCTGCCCCGGAACAGGAGCATCCCGAGCCCTTATCCGGCACGGGAGCATCCCAAACTTACCCCGGAATAGGAGCATCCCAAACCCTGCCCTGGCAGAGGAACATCCCAAACCTGCCCCAGAACAGGAGCATCCCAAACCTGCCCCGGCGCAGGAATATCCCAAACCCTGACCTACACAGGAGTATCCCAATCCCTGCCCCAGCACAGAGCGGAGCAGCAGCCGCGGGAATGGGGCCGCGGCTCCAAGTCCTGCCCAATCCCCCATCCCCGGTCCCTGCCGGCACTGGAGGGGTCGATGGGCGGGGTGGGTGGTGTGGGGGTGTCAGGGGGGTCTCCCCGTGCCCACAGCCCCTCGCGGTGTCCCCGCAGACATCGACGACTGCCTGTCCAGCCCCTGCCAGAACGGCGGCACCTGCATCGACGAGGTGAACTCCTTCGTGTGCCTCTGCCTGCCCAGCTACGGCGGCAGCCGCTGCGAGAAAGGTGGGGAGCAGACCCCGGTGTCCCCACAAACCCCCCGCGTGGGTCACCACGGGGTGGGGGAGACCCCCACGGGGTGCTGGGCACCCTCTGCCGCTCTGGGGTTGCTGGGAGGGGGCGCGGGATGAGGAGCCGCTCCCCGCGTCCCTCCCCGTGCTGCCGGTCCCCTTCTCTGTCCCCACTGTCCGCGTGTCCCCTCCGCAGACACGGAGGGCTGTGACCACAACTGGCACAAGTTCCAGGGTCACTGCTACCGGTACTTCTCCCGCCGGCGCTCCTGGGAGGACGCGGAGCGGGATTGCCGGCGCCGCGCCGGGCACCTCACCAGCATCCACTCCCCGGAGGAGCACGGCTTCATCAACGGTGGGTGTGTGGGGGGGGGGTCACAGCCCGTCCCGCCCCCCTGGGAGCTCCTCCCCTCCCCCCCTGAGAGCCGGGCGGGCCCCTCCCCGCAGGTTTTGGACACGAGAACACCTGGATCGGGCTCAATGACAGGATCGTGGAGCAGGACTTCCAGTGGACCGACAACACGGGCTTGGTGAGGGCCTTTTGGGGGTGCAAGAGGGGGGCTCGGGGGGTGGGACAGGAGGGGTCTCACCCTCGCTGGGGTCCCGCAGCAATACGAGAACTGGCGGGAGAACCAACCCGACAACTTCTTCGCGGGGGGCGAGGACTGCGTGGTGCTGGTGTCCCACGAGATCGGCAAGTGGAACGACGTGCCCTGCAACTACAACCTGCCCTACATCTGCAAGAAAGGCACAGGTACCGCCTGCCCTGGGGCCCTCACCCCGGGGCACCCCCAGCCCGCAGCCCCTGGCATCCCTGTCCCTGTCCCACAGTCCCTGGTGTCCCCATCCCACAGTCCCTGCTGCCCCCATCCCACAGGGCTCCCCATCCCACAGGGCTCCCCATCCCACAGTCCCTGCTACCCCCATCCCACAGTCCCTGGTCTCCCCATCCCACAGGGCTCCCCATCCCCATCCTGTGTTCCCATCCTCCAGGACCCCCGCCCCACAGTTCCCAGCATCCCTGTCCCCATCCCATGGTCTCTCTCCGGGAACCTCCTCATCCTCAGCAACCCTCTCCCAGCCCTTTACCTGGACAAACTCCACTGGTTCCCCCTAAATCTCCGTGTTTCCTCTCTTTGTCCCAATCAATTCCTCCCTCGCCACTTGAATCCGTTTAATTTGCCACCATTAAACCCATTAAGTTCCCATCCCTTATCTTGGAAGTTTTATTAACCTCCAGCTGCTCCCTGGGTGCTCCTTCCCCACCCCGCGTGTTAATGACGGCCCAATAGGGCCCGTTAATTAACAAATTAAATCCTGGGGACACCTCGGTGCCACCCTGATGGAGGAGGAGCCTCTCCTAAAGCCATCACCGCTGGTGGCAGGGTGTCCCCTTGTCCCCTCCTGGGAATGGGGGGCTCCTGGAGAGAACCAGTGACAGTGGCAGGGTGTTCCCTTGCAGTGATGGGAGGCTCCTGGAGAGAACCAGTGACAGTGGCAGGGTGTCCCCTTGTCCCCTCACAGTGATGGGGGGCTCCTGGAGAGAATCAGTGACAGTGGCAGTGTCCTCTTGTCCCCTCACAGCAACAGGGGGGTGACAGGGCTCTCTGTGTGTGTGTCCCCCCCCCCAGTGCTGTGTGGGCCCCCCCCGGAGGTGGCCAACGCCTTCCCGGTGGGGAAGAGGAAGGAGAAGTACAACATCCACTCCAGCGTGCGCTACCAGTGCCAGGAGGGCTTCACCCAGCGCCACGTGCCCACCATCAAGTGCCACAGCACCGGCAAGTGGGACCGGCCCAAAATCCTCTGCACAAAACGTTAGTGGGGACGGGGCGGGGCGGGGCGGGCAGGGGATGGTCCTGGGGGGGGGGGGGGTCCCCTTCCCTGCCCCCCCCCCCCCCCCGGTTGCCCCCCCGTTAGCCAGGCGGTCGCACCGAGCGCGGCGGCACCGCCGGCACCGGCACAGCCACCCCCACCACCAGCACCACCACCACAAACCCCGCAAGGAGCGGCGAAAACACCGCAAGCACCTCCGGCTGGACTGGATGGAGGAGGGGCACTACTTCTAGAGCCGGGGGGGCCGCCGAGCACAAGGGTCCCCCGCGGGGTGTGGTGACGTTTCCCGCCCCCCTCTCCCACCCCCTTCCCTCACCCCCCCCCTCCCTCTCTTTTATAACCCCCTTTTGGCTTTAGCTCCTTAGGATGCCCGGCCCCGTAGGGAATAGGATCCGGAGGGGGCGGCTGCGTGTGCGTCCCCAGCCCTCCCTGCATGCCCCACGCTCAGCCCCCCCCGGCCCGGGGTCGAGCCCCCAGCCCCGCACAGGGACCCCCCCCACCCCCGGCTGGGCTCTGGCCCCGTCCCCAAAGTGGGGGTTACCCAGGTGGGACACCCCCCCGTGTCCCACCCCGGCCCTCCAGTCGGGTGGCTCTGGTTTTTTTAGCAGCCCCCTCCCCCTTTTCCTTCTCCGGCACCCCGGTCCTGCCTGTGGGGCGGGGACACGGTGCCACCAAGTGCCACCAAGTGCCCCCAAGTGCCACCAGGTGCCACCAGGGCCGTGGTCCCGCCCCGTACCCGCTTTGGGGCCGGTGTTGGTTCCTCCAGCTGTCCCGGGTCCCGTTGGAGTTGTGTGTGTGTGTGTGTGTGTACGGCGCTTTCTGATCTCTGCTGTTTGCGACGTGACTGCCGTGTCCTGACCCCCTCCCCCACCCCGCCCCCCCCCCCCCCCCCCCCCGTTTCTGACTCTGCCTTTCTGTACTGCTGGACATTTTAATAAATTTTTTTAACAGTTGAGCGAGTTCCCCGAGCCTGGTGCCCTCCCGGGGGCTGTGGGCACCCCCAGGAAGGTCCCCCCGTGTCCTTTTTGCCACCTCCTTTCACCACATGGACTTAACACGAAGCAAACCCAACCCCTCTCCCGGGGCTCCTGGTGCTCCCCACGAATCACCCCGGTGGTGGCTGCCACGTGTGTCCCCAGCGTGGCCACGGATCCCCCTCGAGCTGGGGAGACGCTGATGGATTTATTGGGGTCCTCCCTGCACCCCACCCCCTGTCACCCACCCTTCTGTCCCCTGCCAGGGCTGTCACATCCCAGCAGCTCTTTGTTTCCATCAGCTGGTGAAGGTGATGGATGGGCCGTGCTCAGCTGGGCCGGGCTGGGGGGAGGAAGCCCCCAGCCCCTCTGGGGGACCCCGGGGTCCCCATCCGTGTCCTGCCACCCCCACGGTGGCTCCTGGGCGCTGCCCAGCCACGGGGATGCCCCTGTGCAGCTCTGCTGGCACTGGATCCCTTGGATCTGGTCCCAACAAATCCAAGCAGGATGCTGTTGGGATGCTCTGAACGTGCTGGGAACAGGGAGGGAAGGTGAGGCCGAGCAGTGCCGGGGTCCCCTCATCCCCAAGACGCCCCTCGGGGGTGGCACCGGTGAAGGACACACCAGAGCCCGGCTCAGCTCTCGAAAGCAGCCGAAGCTTTTATTTCATCTACTATGTCCAGGGCTGCCAAAAGCCTCGGGGGGTGCCCAGGGCTGCCAAAAGCCTCGGGGAGGTGCCCGGCGGGGCGGGCACGGGGCCGGTGCCCACCCAGTCCCTCCCACTTCATCCGCACGAAGCCAAGCGAAGGAGCTGCCCCGGCCCCGGCTGGAGGGGCTGTGAGTGCCCCCTCCCAGGCTGCCCAGTGCCCCCTCCCAGGCTGCCCAGTGCCCCTTCCCAGGCTGCCCAGTGCCCCCAGTCCTTGCCCAGCGCCAAAGAGGCGTTTTGGGGAGCCCGCGGCAGGTCAATCCCCTGCAGAGACCTGATGGTGCCGTGACACCGGTGGCCCGCGGCACCTCCCGGGGGTTGGGGCGGGGGGGGGGGGGGGTGGCGGGGGGGGGGGGGGGACGCGGGGGGGGTGAGGATGGAGGCTCTGATGGGCCTTTAGCACATGCAACAGGCAGGTCGAGAAGCAAGAGCTGCGATGAGCGGGGAGCCAGCCCCGGGCCCGGGGGCAGCGCTCCCAAAGTCCTTCCCCTCCCGCTGCCTCAAGTTTTCCCCCCCCCGAGTGCCACCGGGCTCCTCCACCTCTCCGGCCCGAGGCGGGGGCTGCCCGCAGCTCCACCGCGACCCCCGGGGAGCCCAGCAACACACACCCAGGCGCGTTTTTTTTTTGGGGGGGGGGCGCGGGGGGGCGTTCCCCGGCCAAACCTGGGGAGATGCTCCCTCACACGCGGTTGGGGTGCCCACCCCCTCCCGCCGCCTTCTCCGGGGGTGCATCTCCGGCCTTTTTGAAGCAGTAGACGCCGAAGAGCTTGTACTTCTTGTCGGGGAAGCCCAGGTTTCTCACGCCGGGCTCGCGGCCGCCGCAGCGGGCGCGGGGGTTGACGATGGGGTAGCGGATGCTGCCGTCCTCCAGCCAGCCCGCCTCGCAGCGGTCCAGCAGCTGCAGCTTCCAGGCCGCGTAGAGCTGCCCCACCTTGGCCACGGCCGCGCCGTTGTTCTTGCAGGCCTGCACCGCCTCCGGGTAGCTCAGCTTGCGGAACGTCTTCAGGAAGTAAACTTTGCCTGGGGAGGGGCACAGAGTGGGGAGGGGTTGGGGGGGAGATCAGTGCCGGAGCATCCTGTGCCCGCCGTGGAGCTGGTGGGGTGGGGCGAGGGGTACAAGCCATGTGGAGCC
>NW_020885706.1:0-10253 GCF_003945725.1 Corapipo altera
CCTCCCCCAGGGCTGAGGAACAAACAGGTACCTCCCCCTGGGCTGAGGAACAAACAGGTACCTCCCTCAGGGCTGAGGAACAAACAGGTACCTGTCCCTGGGCTGAGAATGAACAGGTACCTCCCCCGGGGCTGAGGAGTGAGCAGGTACCTCCCCTGGGGCTGAGGAACAAACAGGTACCTCCCTCAGGGCTGAGGAGTGAACAGGTACCTCCCCTGGGGCTGAGGAATAAAACAGGTACCTCCCTCAGGGCTGAGGAACAAACAGGTACCTCCCCCAGGGCTGCCACCCATCATGGGAAGCTCTGGATGTTGGTGGGAGGCTCTGGATGTCCGTGGGAGGCTCTGGATGTCCGTGTGCTCACGTGTCCGTGTGGCTGCGACGTGGCCGGGAAAGGGGGTGGGTGGTTTTCAGAGTTTATTTAATAAAGTCCCTTCCTCCCATCCCTTTTACTGATGTTGTACAGAGAAAAAAAAAACAAAAACCCTCAGTGGGCAAATGAACCGGGCTGCGCTTGAGTTTTTGGCTGTTTAATGCTGTTCACTGAAACATAATTATGGAGATAAATTTCAGTGCTGCTCACCCGGGAATCAGAGGGAACCTTAAACTGGGACACACTTCCCTGGGACACGGTTGGATGGCAGAGTGTGGGGGTTGGATGGTTTCCTGTCTAGTTGTGTGTTTGCAGGGCCAGGGGAGGACTGAGCTGTTCCCTCAGGCCTCCAGCTGAGCTCTGGGCTCCCAAACCCAGCCCTTGCCTGGTCCTGGCTCTTCCCGGGGGCATGGCTGGGCCCGCAGGACTGGGATGCTGCTGGTGCTGGGAGGAGTTGTCTGAGCTCAAACCTCGGTGTGTAGGAGAAACATCTCTCTCCCGAACTGGAACTGCTTCCTCTGCACAGGCTTTGTCTCTGGGGAGTCCTTTTGGTGCCTTAATTGATTGCACCTTGACACTAAAAAAAAAAAGTCTCCTTAAATCAGTGGTGGGTTGGGCTGGTTGTCCCTGGTGCCACCAGAGCAGGGAGGGAGCAAAGCCCGCCTCAGTGATCTGTGCTGCTGAGGAGGGGGAGTTCTCCTTGGGCTGGTGGAAATCCAGTGATTTCTGCTCCTGGATCCTGAGAGGGGAAGGGAAACGAGCAGAGAGCAAAGCCCGTGGGCAGGGTGGGGTGTGGCAGCTGAGGAACAACCCCTTTATCCATTGCTCTGGTGTTGGGTCTGAAGGATAAATGTGTTCCTGGGTCACAGCTCCTGAGGGGGATGTCCCACGGGGGAGGTCACTGGCTGGTCTCTGTCCTCCCCAGGGGATGTGCTCCTGGGGATGGAGGGCACCTGTCCTGGCTCCTCAGCTCCTCAGCTGACCTGTGCTGTCTCTTCTTCCCGGGATAATGTTAGTTCGGGTTGCTCCAAGCCTTGGACACTTCCAGGGATCCAGGGGCAGCCACAGCTTCTCTGGGCAACCTGGGCCAAGGCCTCCCCACCCTCACAGCCTGGAATTCCTTCCCAGTCTCCCATCTCTCCCTGCCCTCTGGCAGTGGGAAGCCATTGCTCCTTGTCCTGTCCCTCTATCCCTTGTCCCCAGTCCCTCTCCAGCTCTCCTGGAGCCCCTGGATGGGACTTGGCAGCCGCCTCTTCTCATAAACATCAGGCACCTGAGCCAGGGGCTCTGCCAGAGCCGGGAGCAGCGCTGGGATCGTGAGCTCCTGAGGCTCTGGGAGCACCTTCCAGATCCTTCAGCGGGGCTGATGTCACCTCCTGGCTCATAGAGGACCTGCCACAGGGACTCGGAGCTGTTTTGATCTCGGGTCAGCTCTGGGAGGCCCCTAAACTCTTCTCCTCCAAGCCTGTTTGGGATAGACCTGGACAATCCCTAGGGAAGCAGCGCTTTTGGGAAAACAGCCTTGGCTGCTCCTGCTTTTGGCACCTGTGCTGTGTCAGAGCAGGGCCTGAGGTGACACCGAGGCTGCTCTTGGTGGAACAGGGAGAGGACAAGAGGGAACGGCCTCCAGCTGTGCCAGGAGAGGGGCGGGTTGGATATTGGGACAATTCCTTCCCTGAAAGGGCTGTGCAGCCCTGGCACAGCTGCCCAGGGCAGGGGGGAGTCCCCATCCCTGCAGGGATTTAAAAGCCCTGTGGAGGTGGCCCTTGGGGACACGGGTCAGGGGTGGCCTGGGCAGGGCTGGGGGACAGTTGGGCTCGATGGACTCTGAGGGTTTTTCCAACCCAAATTATTGGTGGTGACAACGGGAGCTCTTTGCTTGTGGGAAAGGTGTGTAGAGGACCCTTTGGCCCACCCAGGTGTGGTCAGACCTGGCTTGGGAGGTTTCTGGGCTGGTCTCCAGGGGAGTGGCCGGGGTGTCCCTGCCCCAGGTTCTCAGGAATTCGCTGCCTCACCCTCCCAGTGTCGTTCATCCGGTCAGAGCTGGGGCCGTGCTCCGGGTCGGACACTTCAAAATCCACTTCAAAATCCACCCCCTTCCCTCCCCGTCTCCCAGCAGGGACACTGCCCTGCCCCATCCCTCGGAGTGTGTCCCCTGGAGTGGACGCCGGCCCTGGCAAAGCCCCGGTGGCTCTCCCCGAGTCCCGGCTCCGGGGGTTCAGGTTCTGCAGTGGGTGTGGAGTCCGGTCTGTTCGATGCTATTACTGAAATATTTATTGTGTTTGAACCAAACGAAAAACTATTAAAGATCAGTAAAGAATAAAATTTTCCACGCCTTTTACGGGTGTTTGTCTTTCCTTTCTGCTGAAGGTGGGGAGGATGAAGGTGGAGCAGGGAAAGGGCTGCAGGGCAGCGGGCACAGGTGGATTCCTACAGTGACAGGGTGGTCTGAGGGGGGAGGGACCTTAAAGACCATCTCATTCCATGGGCAGGGACACCTTCCACCAGCCCAGGTTGCTCCAGCCTGGCCTTGGACACTTCCAGGGATGCAGGGGCAGCCACAGCTTCTCTGGGCAACCTGGGCCAGGGCCTCCCCACCCTCACAGCCAACAATTCCTTCCCAGTCTCCCACCTCTCCCTGCCCTCTGGCAGTGGAAGCCATTCCCTGTGTCCTGTCCCTCCAGCCCTTGTCCCCAGTCCCTCTCCAGCTCTCCTGGAGCCCCTTTAGGCTCTGGAAGGGGCTCCAAGGTCTCCCTGGATCCTTCCCTTCCCCAGATGAGCACCCCCAGCTCTCCCAGCCTGGCTCCAGAGCAGAGGGGCTCCAGCCCCGGCAGCATCTTTGCAGGACTGGGAGCAGCCCCAGCTGGGCTGGGGAACGTCAGAGCAGCCCGTGTGACCCGGGGTGGCAGCGGGGACAGGGATCCCGGGTGAAGCTGTCCCGGGAGCGGCGGAGGCGGCTCCATCCCGGTGGCAGAGCCTCGGGCAGAGGACCCGAGAGCCCCGCGGCTCTGCCCGTGCCCTGCGCCGCGCTCTCTCCCCCCGGGATAAAGCCAAGGTGTGTTTAAGCGCTGCCCCGTCCTTTCTCAGCCGCTCCACGGCTTCCCCTAAGCGGATTGCTGCGGGAGGTGTAATGGAATTAAGGGATTCCCACCGACAATAGGTTTCGGAGCGCACCGGGCGCCGGCACCCCGCGGTCTGCTCCCACCTTCCCGCGGCTGGTTCCACCATCCCGGGCTGCTCCCGCTCCTCTGACGACTGCTCCCATCTTCCTGGGACTGCTCTTCCACCCTCCCGGGTTATTCCCACCTTCCCGGGTCGCTCCCGCCCTCCCAGGACTGCTCCCACCTTCCCGGGGCTGCTCCCACTCTGCCGAGACTGCATTTTCCTTCCCGGGGCTGCTCCCACCTTCCCGGCGTTACTCCCACCTTCCCGGGGCTGCCCTCTCCCTCCGGAGCTGTTCCCACTCTCCCGGGACTGCCCTGACCTTCCCGGCGTTACTCCCACCTTCCTGGGGCTGCCCTCTCCCTCCGGAGCTGCTCCCACTCCCCTGGGACTGCCCCGTCCTTCCCGGGGCTGCTCCCACCTTCTCTCCGCTGCTCCCGCCTTCCCGGCGTTACTCCCTCCTTCCCGGGGCTGCCCTCTCCCTCCGGGGCTGTTCCCACTCTCCTGGCACTGCCCTGACCTTCCCGGGGTTGTTCCCACCTTCCCTCTGCTGCTCCCGCCCTCCTGGGAACGCTCCCACCCCCCCTCCCGACACTCCTCCCGCTCTCCCGGGTTTCCCCTTTTCCCCTCCCGGGCTTCTCCCACCTTCCCGGGTTACTCCCACCTTCCCGGGGCTGCCCTCTCCCTCCGGGGCTGTTCCCACTCTCCCGGGACTGCCCTGACCTTCCCGGGGTTGTTCCCACCTTCCCTCCGCTGCTCCCGCCCTCCTGGGAACGCTTCCACCCCCCGGGCCTGCTCCCACCCCCCCCCCGACACTCCTCCCGCTCTCCCGGGTTTCCCCTTCTCCCACCTTCCCGGCCTTCTCCCACCTTCCCGGGCTGCTCCCACTTTCCCGGGCTGCTCCCACCCTCCGTTTGGACCCCGCACAGTTACAGGACGAAAGTACTCTTTAAATTAATCTCTTTATTCTGGAAGCTGATTAGGAACGAAAACCATCAAACGAGGACTCGGCCCCCTCTGCCGGGCGAGAGGAGGATTTACTGGAGCCAGTCACCACTGTCCCTTTGGACTCGCTGTGTCCGGGACAGCGAATCCCAGAGCTGGTGAGAGCCGGGGCTGCGGGAACGCTGAGGAAATCCTGCCCCGGGAGTCGAGCTTTGGTCCCTACACTCCCCCCCGCGTCCGACAGAGAACGGAGGTTTCCCTCGCCCCACCTTTTCCTATTGATGTATTTACAAAAACATTTTTATTACCCTTTACGGAAGTGGCCAGATTAAGTTCTGATTGAGCTTCTGCATTTCTGATTTCCTTTCTGCGTGACCTAAGGACATCCTTAAACACTTCCTGAGGAGCAAAGCAGCGGGCAGGGTCACAGAGGGGCAGCAGGAATAAAGAGGAATCTGTCACATCTCTCCCTTATCTCAGCTGAGCCTCCAGGTCTGGGCTGGGCAGCAGCTGGTGGGTGGAAGAAACTGTTTCTGTCATAAAAAGGACTCGGGGGTGGATTAGATGACCTTTAAAAGTCCCTTCCAACCCAAACCAGTGTGTGATTCCATGATTTTGAAGAGCAAACACCTGGTGGCAGTTCCACCGCAATCACCACAGGAACAGTCCCCAACGCATTTCAGGGGAGGGGAGGGAAAGAAAAGAGCCATTCCGTGTGTTTTGTCCTGATTTATTGTGGTTGTTACCTCGGTGACATTCATTTGTCAGATGCAATTTGCTCATTCCAACAGCCTTTGGACATCGTGCAGCAAAACTGCCCCCTCCGAGCCCAGCCCCTGGGACTGACCCCACTGCCCCAAGAGCTGCTCCTGCCCACGGCATTCGCCCCCCCTCAGCCCACCCACCACCACTGCTTCACGTTCTCCCTGTCTCCAAACTCAGTCCTCTGTACAGAGCTTTGCAATCATTTTTGTTCCCCACTGGGAGAAATCCTGCGGAGTTCCCAGAGGGAGCAGACAGGTTACGAGGAGCCTGCGGAGACTCCGAGCCCCGTTGGCTGTTTCCTCTGCTGGAAGTGGAATAGAGCGTGTTCATCAGATACAAATCGCTGGCTGAGTAGCTAAAAAGGGATTGATAAAGGCCACAAAGCCCCCCCTCGGAGGAGGAGGGGGTGTAGGATTTGTTAGTGCACTGAGGTGGCATCGCCGGGCACGGGACGGACGGGCACCGCTTACTGGGGGTAAAGCTCCACGATCATCGCGTGGCCCTGCAAGGGGAGAGAGGGAGAGGACGTCACAGGAGTGACTGATGATGAGAGAAAACACTCATCATTACAGACACGGCCCAGGGCTCCCGGCCACAGCACCGGGAAGGTGAGTCACAGGCTGGGCACAATCCCGGGTGTGCCCAGGGGGGCAGGAGGCCAACGGCCCCGGGGCTGTGCCAGCACTGCTGGGGCAGCAGGGCCAGGGCAGTGCCCTCCCTGTGCTGGCACTGCTGGGGCACCTCCAGTGCTGGGGCAGCTCTGGGACCTCAGACAGGAGACACAGGGAGGGGCTGGAGCGTGGGCAGGGAAGGGAAGGGAGCTGGGAAGGGGCTGGAGCAGCAGGAGGGGCTGAGGGAGCTGGGGGGGCTCAGCCTGGAGCAAAGGAGGCTCAGGGGGGACCTTCTGGCTCTGCAACCCCCTGACAGGAGGGGGGAGCTGGGGAGGGGTCGGGCTCTGCTCCCAGGGAACAAGGGACAGCCCTGGGTGGTGACGGGGGCCACCCAGACGTGCCCAGGGAGTTGTGACCACCCCGTGCCCACCGCTGGCGTCACCGGAGAGGATTCCACAGCCCCGGATTCCACAGCCCCGGCAGGAGCAGCCACACAATTCCCACCCCTCTCCCGCGGGATCAGTGCCCCAGCACAGCACCATTACCTGTCCCCCTGCAGCACAGGCGGCCACCAGGCCAAACTGTCCCCCCTCCTTCTTCAGCCTGTGGGCAGCAGTGATGACCAGGCGGCAGCCGGTGGCCCCGAAGGGGTGTCCCAGCGACAGGGACCCCCCCCCAGGTATTGAACTTGTCCAGGGGAGGGGCTCCCACCTGCGGGGACAGGGGGGGACACACGTCACAGGGCGGGGAGGGGATCCCTCCACCTAATCCCAGAGAAACTGCTCACGTTGGGATTTGCTAACCCAGAGCTCAGGGAACGTCACTGCCCCTCACAGAGCCCGGCTGGGCAGTGCCAGGAGGGATTCCAGTCATCCCACAGGTAAACTGGACTGCAGAGAAAAGTGGGTCCACAGGAGGCCCTGGAGATGCTGCCAGGGCTGGAGCCCCTCTGCTCTGGAGCCAGGCTGGGAGAGCTGGGGGTGCTCAGCTGGGGAAGAGAAGGATCCAGGGAGACCTTGGAGCCCCTTCCAGAGCCTAAAGGGGCTTCAGGAGAGCTGGAAAGAGACTGGGGACAAGGCATGGAGGGACAGGACACAGGGAATGGCTTCCCACTGCCAGAGGGCAGGGAGAGATGGGAGATTGGGAAGGAATTCCTGGTTGTGAGGGTGGGGAGGCCCTGGCACAGGTTGGGCAGAGAAGCTGTGGCTGCCCCTGGATCCCTGGGAGTGTCCAAGGCCAGGCTGGACAGGCCTTGGCCCAAACCATTCTGGGACTGTGACAATGTCCTGACTGAGCCTTACCTTTGACTTCCTGCCCATGTAGTTCTGTGCAAACCAGTCTGAATCCATGGCCTTCAGATTAGCCAGGATCTGGCCCTGCAAGGGAAGGGAGGGGTGATGTTAACAAGGACAGTGTCAGACTTTGGGGGAAGCCTACAGCCAGTGACAGCACCTGAGAGGAGCTACAGCCACCAAACAAGCACAGCCAGCTAAAAATACTTTACAGGATCAGCCCTGCTAATAAATATCAGCTCGAGGGTCACTAGGAACAGAGCCTGGCCAATTAACAAGCCAATTAACAAATATGGCAACGCACTGGCCAGAGAGAGCCAGCAAGGTGGTCAAGGGGATGAAGCCCCTCTGCAGTGAGGAAAGGTGAGAGAACTGGGACTGTCCAGCCTGGAGAAGAGAAGGGTCTTGGGAGACATAACTGTGGCCTTCCAGTGCCTGAAGGAGCCAGCAGGAAAGATGGAGAGGGACTATTCACCAGAGCCTGGAGTGACAGGACAAGGGGGAAGGGCTTCACACTGCCAGAGGGCAGGGAGAGAGGGGATATTGGGAAGGAATTCTTCCCTGGGAGGGTGGGGAGGCCCTGGCACAGGTTGCCCAGAGAAGCTGTGGCTGCCCCTGGATCCCTGGAAGTGTCCAAGGCCAGGCTGGACAGGGCTTGGAGCAACCTGGGCTGGTGGGAGGTGTCCCTGCCCATGGCAGGGGGTGGGAACTGTGTGAGCTTTAAGGTCCCTCCCCCCTCAAGCCTTTCCATGATTTTATATCCCAGCCCCGTCAGCAGATAATTTGCAGAAGTGGTTTTTTCCCCCCAAAGGTCTTGGGAAAGTAAAATGACTTTTTTTTACACGCTGTTTTAGAAGGATCTGTGTTCCTTTGGTGACTTCAAGCCACACAAGCCACTCTTAACACGGACTGTGTCCACATAAAAATGTTCCAGAGTGAAAACACACACAGTGCTTCTGTTAGACACAAATGTGGGATCACTCCTGGTGACATTCGAGCGAGGTCTCAACCAGAGCCTTTCCCCCCCTGCCAGCAAATGTCCACAGGATGGAATTCCAGACTCAGAGCACTTACAGCAAAGGCCTCGTGGAACTCGAACACGTCGATGTCGTTCAGGGTGAGCCCGGCCTTCTCCAGCACTTTGGGGGTGGCATATGTTGGGCTGGAGGACAGGGAGCACACACAGGCCTTGCCTGAATGTCTCCTCATGGCACTGCCCCCCTGCCACAGCCACAGTGACATCCCCTCTCTGCAGGGTCCATGGCACAGCTCTGCCCATCCCAATCCCACTGGGACACCACCCCTGTCACTCCCGGGGTGCCCCCTCCAACCCTGGGTGGGGGTTCCTGCCCCAGCTGCTCCCCCTCCTGCCCCCAGCTCACACACCAGCAGGGTGGGAAGGCCTGAGGGGACACAGTGTCCGATGGGACACTTCCCAATGGTCCCCAGCACCACCTACCCCAGCAGCAGCTGGTCCTTGGGATCCTGGGACACGTACACGAAGTCCCTGCGCGGGAGAAAGGCTGTCAGGGACAGGGAGAGGGGCAGGGAGCCAGGGCAGGGAGCCAGGGCAGGGAGCCAGGGCAGGCTGCAGAGGCCACGTGGAGCAGCCCCTCTTACCTCAGGTAGGCCTTGGGTTTGTACCCCATGGCCAGGGCCTTCTCCTCGGACATGATCAGCATCGCCGACGCTCCGTCCGTCTGGAAGAGGCGGGAGAAGCCGGGTCAGGGCTGAGGGAGCAGCACCCCCTGCACACAACAGGCCCAGCAGGACACAGGGAATGGCTTCCCACTGCCAGAGGGCAGGGAGAGGAGGGAGATGGGGAAGGAATCCTTCCCTGGGAGGGTGGGGAGGCTCTGGCTCAGGTTGCCCAGAGAAGCTGTGGCTGCCCCTGGATCCCTGGGAGTGTCCAGGTTGGACGGGGCTTGGAGCAACCTGGGCTGGTGGGAGGTGTCCCTGCCCATGGCAGGGGGTGGCACTGGGTGATCTCTCATGTCCCTCCCAACCCAAACCATTCTGGGCTCCCATGAAGTTCAGACTGAAGCTGCTGCCTTCCAGAAGTATCACATCATCAATCCCATCCCGGGACACAATTCCTGTGGGTGCCTGAGAAGGACAAACCCTCAGGAGACAGCTACAGAACAGCAAACAGGGGAGAGAACCCCAAGCTTCAGGGGTTCAGTTATTGATTTCAGAACAAAACAATCCAGTCCCCAAGTTCACCAGATTACAACTGAGCTCTGAGTCGTGCCTGGCAAATCTGGAGGCAGGGACATAAAAAGGGGAATGCTCATTCCCAGACTACACCAGCTTGAGCTACCTGCCTACGGGAGGATGGAGTGGACAGTGTTGCCCTCTGGCTGGCAGTGATGGGAACAGGAATTATTACCAGGAAGGAGGAGTTGGCTGCTGTCACAGTTCCATAGGGCTTGACAAACGCGGGCTTCAGCTTCCCCATCTGCTCCATGGAGGAGGGCCGGATCCCGTTGTCCTTGGTGACTGTGTCTTTGCCTGTCGAGGGCAAAAAGCACTTTAAACTATCAGAATCATGAAAATATACCTGAATTTTCACATCAGGGATTCCCAAGGGGGAAAAAAAAAAAAAAATCGGAAAATTGTGCTTTTTATGACAAGCGGGAAGAGGAAAAAAGGGAAAATCCATTTGTGGCATCAGGATATTTAACATGGCTAAAAACAGTGAAGGTAGCTCACTTTTTCTCCGAAGACAGCAAAAACAAAGTGCTGAAGTTATTTACTGCAAGGAAGAACTACCACAGCTGATAAAAGAACTTAAATTTAGGTTAAAAAAGCCTAAATGGAGAACCAGCCCTAAATCAGTTCACGTTCATGTGCTGAGTTTTGAGGAATTAAGAGCTCTGGGAAGGACCAAACATATCCACCTTCAACTGTGCCAACTGCTAAACAAACCTGTTAACAAAAAGGACCAATTTTACAATGAAGAGCACAAGGAACTGTGGATCTACACGGAAAATCTTCCAGGATATTAACTGTATTGCACCACAGTGTGCCCACATGGGCTGGGGATGAGGGAGACACCAGGAAAGGCCATGGAAAGGACAGTTTAAATCCTCTCCCCAAAGGGTT
>NW_020885707.1:0-10236 GCF_003945725.1 Corapipo altera
GGCTACAGCCACTGTCCTCCAGGAAGAGATAAGGAATGAAAGGGCTACAGCCCGTGTCCTTCGAGAGGAGCTGTATGCAAGATTAATGAGAGAAAGTAAAAAAAGAGTCAGAACTGGAATCATCTAAAGAAATATACCCTCTCTCTGACTTAAAACGTTTGTGTGATCAAGTTGAAAAGCTGTCGGTGTCTCTCCGTCCCCTAATTAAAACAGAATACACATATGAGGGGTTGGATGACGATACACCTCAAATAACTACAAAAGAAATCCCTTATACAGCAACTGAATTAGCTAAGTTAAAAAAGGAATATAGCAGAACCCCTAGAGAATCTGAGACTGAGGATGTTTGGAGAGTCTCTCTTACTGGGGGTGATCAAGTTTTGTTATCAGAAAAAGAGGCTGAAGGGTTTTGGGGAGCTGGAGTTTTCCTGACTACAGGAGATAATCGGGCACCCTGGTCCCTTACCCAAAGAGCAGCCTACTGGGCTGGAGGTCTCAACCCCTTAGAAAGGGGAGATCCTCTGGCTATAGTGGGACATGTTAATCAGATTGTAGAAAGTGTTCAAAAAGCTGCTTGTTTACAAATGATGTATGATAGAGAATTAACACCAAGACGTGAATCCCCTATGATGCTGCCTGTAGACACTGAAAGAATGATTCCCCTCATCAGGGGACTCCCTGAGGCTATGAAGCCTATTGGCATTCAGCTAAAAGGACAAATAGAAAGCCTCACCAAAGGGGAAAGAACTGCAGCCGCTTTAGAAGCAGCTTTAACCCCCAGTCGTTACCTTAGAGAAAATAAGATTTGGACCTGGGGAGAAGTGGCACAGGAATTAATTAATTATGGAAGAAAATATGGTCCAGTACCCTCAATTACTACTGATACTAAATCAATTCGCCGCACAGAATGCAAGAATACTCCAGCAAAACTCAGAAAGGTAACATTCTCCTCTGGACAAGGAGGACCCACTAACACTGGGGGATACAGGGAAAAAAGGAATGCCCTGTGGATTGTGGGCTTGCAAAAGGGAATCCCAAAATCCCTAATGGATGGCCAACCCACGGATAAATTAGAAATATTAATTCAAGAATGGCCAGTAAAGGAGGAATCCCTGAAAGCTGTCCCTGCTACAGCCCCTGCCCTGGAGGGGTCACAGAAAGGGGAGGGATCACAGCAAGGGGAGGTGACAGGAAACTCCTCTCTTCGTCCTCAGTAAGTAAGCCGGGGGACGGGGGACGAAGGTTGGTTTTACATTAGATGGCTTACCAAAAATTCTAAAGGAGATTTGTTAATAACCTTTCCTATTGGTCCCCGCAGAACTCCTGTAACTTTTTTTGATAGACGCTGGTGCTCAGGTATCTGCCCTGAAAATTGAAGATGCATCTGCATGTGGAATCACTCCCTCACGTAAAAGCATATTTGTTGCAGATGCTTTTGGGAACATACAACCCCAGATAACAGCAAAGGTAAGATGCTGGTTACCAGGGGAGGAGAAAGCAGTTGAAACCTTAATGATTTTGGGTAAACTTCCTACCAATTTACTGGGACTAGACCTCCTGAAGGGAAGGTCTTGGACTGATGAGGAAGGAAACATATGGGCTTTTGGAAAAGAAATCCCACATCTGTGTTTACTAAGTCCTGCCCCTGCTCTTCCTCCCTCCCTAGTAACCAATGTCAAACCTTACCCCTTACCCTTGGGAGCAAGGGAAGGAATCACTTCAGTTATTGGAGATTTAAAAGAAAAAGGAATAGTGATTGCAACACATTCTCCTTATAATTCCCCTCTGTGGCCTGTCCGTAAGCCAAATGGTAATTGGAGGCTAACAGTAGACTACCGCCGTCTTAATGCAAATACGGGACCCCTTACTGCAACAGTCCCAAATATAGCTGAGTTAATAGCAACCATCCAAGAACAAGCCCATCAAATCATGGCCACTATTGACATCAAAGACGTTTTTTATGGTTCCCCTGCAGGAACAGGATCAAGAACACTTTGCTTTCACACGGGAGGGCCAGCAATACACTTTTACCCATCTCCCACAAGGATTTAAACACTCACCCACTCTAGCACATCATGCACTGGCACAGGAACTGTCACTCATTCCTCCTGCACCAGGAGTAAAAGTGTACCAATATATTGATGACATTTTAGTAGCAGGAAATGAGATTCCACCTGTGCAAACAACCCAAACAGACATTAACAAGCATCTTGAGTCCCTGGACTTACATATCCCTCCTGAAAAGGTACCACCTCCTTCACAAGAAGTAAAATTCCTGGGAATTTGGTGGAAGGGAGGAATGGTTTGTATTCCCCCAGACACACTTACCTGCCTAGACCAACTTAAAACACCAGAGAATAAAAAAGATTTGCAGCATGCTTTAGGCCTGCTGATTTTTTGGAGAAAACACATCCCTGATTTTTCAATAATTGTACGGCCCTTACATGATTTATTGCAGAAAAAAGCAAAGTGGGATTGGACCCCCCTTCACGATGAAGCCCTACAACTCCTAATTTTTGAGGCTAACGCATACCACTCATTAGGCCCCATACACCCTACTGATCCAGTTCAAATTGAGTGGGGATTTGCAAGTTCCAGACTGTCCATACACTTATGGCAGAAAGGACCTGATGGTCCCACCAGACCTATAGGGTTTTATTCACGCAGTTTCAAAGATGCTGAAAAATTATATTCTATCTGGGAAAAAGGCTTATTTGTGGTGAGTACTGCTTTTCGTGAAACAGAAAAAATTGTCCGTCAGCAACCTCTAATTTTAAGGGGACCCTTTAAAGTCATCAAGCCTGTTTTGGCAGGAACCCCACCCCCTGACAGGGTGGCCCAATGAGCTACTGTTCGGAAATGGTATGCTCAAATTGAACATTATTGCACCATTTTTCAGGTAACAGAGGGAGCTCGCAAAAATCTTCCCTTACAAGATGAGGTAACTTTAAATAGCACAGCTGATTCTCCACCTTCTGTGATTGAAGCAGCACCCCCATACTCAGAACAATTGCAGAATGTGTGGTTTACTGATGCCTCAGCTAAACGAGAAGGTAAAGTTTGGAAATATCATGCTGTAGCTTTACAGGTACCCACAGGAGACAAAATAATAACTGAAGGAGAAGGCAGTGCACAGGTAAGAGAATTAGTAGCAGTTTGGAGTGTATTTAATCATGAAGCCGAAACCTCTGACTCTGTATATGTTTACACTGATTCTTTTGCTGTGTTCAAAGGGTGTACCGAGTGGCTCCCCTTCTGGGAGAACAATGACTGGGAAGTAAACAGAGTCCCTGTTTGGCAAAAAGAGAAATGGCAAGAAATTCTTGCTATAACAAAGAAAGGGAATTTTTCAGTCAGATGGGTAGCCTCTCATCAAGAAAACGAAACTCCCGCTAGCCAGCCGCTGGAACAACAAAGTAGATGAACTGGCCAGATTAGCCCCTCTAAGTGTAAAATCTCCCGAAGAGAACTGGGACAGACTGTTAGAGTGGTTGCATTTAAAGAGACAGCACACAGGAGCACAAGACCTATACAGAGAAGCAGGAAGCAGGGGATGGCCAGTAACTCGAGAGATGTGTCGCACCTGCATATCCTCATGTGAACAGTGCAGAACCCGACTCGAACGTCACCCTTTAGAACAACCCCCCTTACATATCAGAGACAGAAAAGGGCTGTGGGACACATGGCAGATAGACTATATTGGACCCTTCCGAAAGTCTGAGGGAAAACAGTATGTGTTAGTGGGAGTGGAAGTCAGGTCAGGATTAGTGCAAGCAGAAGCTTTCCCTTGAGCAACCAGTACAAACACTCTAGAAGCTCTTAAAATGTGGTTCAGTTTTTTCCCGAAACCTGTATCTATCCAATCAGATAATGGGTCACACTTCACAACTGCCATCGTCCAAGAGTGGGCCAAGGAAGAAGGAATCCAGTGGATATTTCACACACCATATTATCCACAAGCAAATGGCATAGTGGAAAGAACAAATGACCTGCTTAAACGATTTCTAAAACCTCAGAAATCCAACTGAACTACTGTCCTAGTTAGAACAGCTGGGACCGATTCATCATTGGATGGGTGTAGCCCAAAACTGTGTATTCTATAGCCCTCCATGCCATTTCCCAGAAACTGTTGTCAGTAGAGGCCTGTGAGGTGGCCCCCCCCCCCCCCCCCATGCTCCTGTCCTCATGCCCTTTTGTGGAATTCCCTGACTGAGCACCCTCATACCCTTTTATGGAATTCCCCACTCTGAGGGAAGGACTGAACATCCTTTTATGGAATTCCCCGCTCTGAGGGAGGGGATAAGCATTGCTGCCTGAGCTGGAGAATATATAAACCTGGAGTTTCAGAACCTTGCACTCTCTCTCCTCGTGGGATCCAGAGGAGGACTGCAGCTCACCACCACTTCGGCTGGACTACAATCACCACTTTTAGCTGGACTGCGGCAGCTCTCCCACCAGCAGGTTTTTCCCCTCTCCCTTTGCTTTGGACTCAGGGGGGGCCCAGGGAGCACTGTTTTGTTTGTGCCCTGGGGTGCCAGGTTGTACATTTGGGTTTTGTGGGTTGATACCAATTGCTTGTCTGTGTAGTTGTGCTTATTGTATTATTTTATTAAATTGTTATTCTGACTTACAGTCTCTCTTTTGAGTTGAGTTCATTTCCCCTGCTGGTTAACTTTTAAACCAGCACAACTACATGACTATGGGATGCTGTAAAAATGGTAAATGACAGATGGGGAGTGAATGGCTGTCCCAGGCTCACAGCTTTTTATCCACAGCCTCCCTCTCTGATACCAGCAACATCGAAACCTGAGAATAATCAGAAACCCTCTCACTTTCCTGGACAACCTGTATTAGTGGAACTACCTACTGTAGGAGCCGTACCAATGATACTGACCACTCCCTTGAACATATACACCTGGAAAGCAAAAGATGCTTATGGCAAAGAACACAAAATAAGCTCTTGGTGGATTGTTCCTACATTTTAATATTAGACCCTAAAAGGGGCCAGACAGACCTTTTTCTTTTCTTTTACAGGTAACTGCCCAACAGAGAAAAGTATTCAGAACTGTGAATGAATAAGCTCAGATTTGGACTATGGTTCAGTCTACTGGTAACTGTAGTTATAATTTGTTAGTTATGTTTGTATGGTTATTTACCTTGTACATGTGCTCAGCAGAACAGACTGTTAAAAATGAAAAACAAAGGAACTTGCCTGGGAACTAGTCAAAGGGTTTGCAAAAATATGGAATCATACCTATCAAGGTATATGTGTATCTTTACCCGAGTCTGCTGAACAAGGATTGCGATTTTTTATGATACCTTTGAATTTATCTTTTGTTTTTAACATGGCTAGTGGGACAACCCCATTGCCCCTACCCGAAAAATGGACCAGCAAGACCAACGGAACCCAACTACTCTGGAAAGGTATCCCTATAGTGCATGGTCTTTACCAAACTTACACCCCATCTCCTAATATAACTCAAGACTGGATGTCACGCACTAAATATTGTAAAACAATATGTCCAAAGGTAAATGTAACCATCTTATCTCAAATTGAATCCCCCCATCCATCTATTACATCAAGTAAAGGTGAATTTAAACCTGGAATAATAACCTTTGAGGAATATAATGCTAGACAACCCTGCCTTATTTACACATGGGATCCACTCTTTGACCCATTATACTCACCAGATGTATACGAAAGTAAATATGACACAGTTTTTAGTCCTTCCTGGTGTGTACAACTTCCTAATGTAACAAATATAACTCCAATTAACCAGAAAAACTTAATGTGGGCATGGTCTGTACAAGCATTTTTTAAATCCAAATTTACAGAACCCAAATTTACCGTGCCTCAGGTAGAAGAAAGTCCTTTATTCAATTGCTCAAAGGTTATAACATGTAAAGAAGGACCAGGAAATCCCCCAGAAGCGTGGTTTTCACTCAGAATTAGAACTTTGATAAGAGATATGTGTACTTGTTGGAGATACCCTTCAAAAGGTTGGAGAAATCAGGATGAATCCTGTAACTCGACCTACAAATATCTTCTTAATCCCTGTGGAGTTCCCTATACCCACTACCCAATCCACGGTACTCCAATAAATACTAAACCAAAAATCACCATCCTTGACCATGCAGTCAATACTGACTGTAAAACTGCAAAATATATAGCCCCTCTGGGAATGGCTTGGGGATGCTCTAATGGAAAGTTTTATTCACATTTGTCATTAGAGCAGCATGCTGGACTTAGGTGTGCCCCTGGAATTCCCTCTCTCTGCCCCAGATGTGTCTTTACTTTTACTAAAGTGTCTAAAGAACATCATCATCGCAGTGCTATTCCCTCTCCAAAAGCAACACAAAGACCAAAATGGGCAATTAAAGGAGTTGATTTTCCAGATTATTACACCACTGGGCAAAAAGCATCCCTTTTTCTTGAGAATTTCTTTACCCCCTATGTCACCTTAAAAAGACACCAATTTGTATTAGAAGATATTACCTGGCAATTAAGTGTTTTAAGCAATTGGACACAACATGCATTTGGAGAATTAAACACTCAAGTCCAGCAAGCTACTAAGATGACATTGCAAAACAGATTAGCATTAGATATGTTACTGTTAAAAGAACAAGGTGTTTGTGGAATGTTAAATTTATCAGAAACCGAATGCTGTGTAACAATTTATAATGCTTCAACCTCCATTGAGGAGGCACGAACAACAATGGAAGAAATAAGTAATCACACTAGAAATTTGTTCTATGCAATGCAGCTGCCAGAAGTGTTAGATGGAACATGGGTTACCAACATCCTAGAGTCTTTTGGACTTACGGGATGGGGAAAATGGATAGCACAAATTGGAATAACAATTGTCATTGGAATTTTGTTCCTGATTACTGGCATTGGCCTGGTTAAATGCATGATAAACCACTTGCTTGTTTCTTTCTCCCCCTCTGTTCACTATATTCGCATTACCACCACTGAAGAAAACTACCTCTATGTGCCAAGAAACAATGTCGAACCACGGGGTGGTGTGTGAGAGACAGATAACATACAAATGCCAAAAATTATGTTTCGCCATTGTTCCTGCCTGTCAAAAACTTCCTACCAAAACTTCTGTGTCAGCTTTCCACCAGAAGTTCTCACCAAAGTTTCCCACTGGAGTTTTCCTGCCAAAAGATCCTGGTATTGTTCATCCTTATCATATCTCTGCGAACATCTGAACAGGGCTACGTGCCAAAACACCACAGACTACCTCCTTTGAACACTATAAAAGCTGAAGAGAAATTTGGGAAGAGCAGGGAAAGAGGAGTGGGAAAGACAATTGGCTTTACCAGCTGAGAGTTTCTCCCCACCTCGCCCTCACCCTTTTTCTCCTGCCACCGAAAGCTGCCTGCCCGTCACCAGAAGACTGGACCTCTGCCGTCTTGGAGTGGACCGGGACCCACCGTACTACCTGCGTGAGTTTTTCCACCCTGACCATATTTCTGAGAGGTACAGCGGGACCCAGGCCTCTGCACAAGCCTGAGACAGGGCTGGTGCGAGCAGTGAAGTCCACATCCTGGCTGCATTCCAGACCCCCTGCAGCTGAAGAGATAACATCACACCGAAAAGCGGCAGAACCAGAGAAAAAAAAAGGCGAAAACTGCTTCTTTCTCTCCCTCTCCCCCCCCACTCCACAAGTCAGCTCGGACAAATAGGTAGTTTTTGGTGGTAATCTTTTTCTATGCTTTTAAAAGTAATCTTAGCATTTTCTAACCTTTTCTTATTTTTTCCTCTTTCTCTTTGCATCCCTTAGCAATTAATAAAAACAGTTTTGGTCTCAGCAGATAACTTGTATGAGTTTTAATTTTCCTCAAGGGAACATTCGAATATAAAAATTCTTTCTGCAATATTTTAGCAGATTGTAACATTTCTTTTGGCGCAGCGAGCAGGGTCCCTTAAGCAAAACCTTTTTTTTCCAAAACCTGATAATTGCTAATTTTTTATGATCGATCATTCTGTGATAAGACAATCAGAATAAGGTACCTTACCTCCTTACTTTCATCATCATCATCATCATCATCATCATGGCTAGGCTTCGTGAACGAAGATTTGGGAAGGCTTTATCCACATTTGTTACAGGCTCGTTGGTGACTTATGAGGCCAATACGTGACAGACATGTCCGATCGCAAAAAGCACAACAGAAAGACTCCTTAGATGGTGTATTCCGCAAGACACGGTTCTTCCTGCGTTGCCTTTTCTCCTCGAGAGTGATCCTGCGTGTGTTCTCAAAGGCATCCGCAGCGTTATAGATGGTGTGTCTCCAGGTCTCCCGATTTGAGGCCAGAGTAGACCAGTTATGGTGATCAATATGGCCAAGGCTGAGATGTTGTTTCAGGGAGTCCTTGAATCTTTTCTTCGGGGCTCCTCTCTTGCGGCAGCCAGTGGCAAGTTCACCATAAAGCAAGATCTTAGGGAGGCGGTGGTCCTTCATCCTGGAGACGTGCCCTGCCCATCGCAGCTGTGTTCTCATCAACATGGTCTCTATACTTGTGACTGCTGCTTGCTCAAGAACAGATGTATTGGTCACATAATCTGACCAGCGGATGTTAAGGATTGTACGGAGGCAGCGTTGATGGAAGCGTTCTAGGAGATGCAGGTGGTGGCGGTAGATGACCCATGATTCGGAACCATACAAGAGAGTAGACAGCACTATGGCTTTGTAAACACTGATCTTGGTACTTTTCTTCAAGTGTTTATTACGCCATACTCTTTTGTGGAGTTTTCCGAAAGCACTGTATGCCTTTGCCAACCTGTTGTCTATCTCCCCGTCAATCTTACCATCCGAGGAGATGAGGCTACCTAGGTAATTAAACTGCTGGACTGATTTGAGCTCTGATTGGCCAATGGGGATGTGGGGATGATGGGGGACTTCCTGAGGTGCAGGTTGATGGAGAACCTCTGTCTTCTTTAAGCTGACTTCCAGCCCAAAGAGCTCAGCAGCATCTGCAAAGCAGGATGTTAAACGCTGCAGGGTTGCTTCTGTGTGGGCGACAAGGGCAGCGTCATCAGCATAAAGCAGCTCCCGGACAAGATGGTTTAGGGTCTTGGTGTGGGCCTTCAGACGCCTTAGATTGAATAGGCTTCCATCAGTACGGTATCGAATGTAGATACCGTCCTGATCATCAGGGTCTGCTGTGGCCCTTTGGAGCATCATGCTAGCATGATGCTAGCATCATGCTCCTTACTTTACCTCCTTACCTTACCTACCTTTCCTCCTTCCTTACCTACCTCCCTTACCTTCTTTTCCCTTCCTTTCTTTTTCTTGACTTTATGACTGTGACTTAAGGACTTTGACTTTACAAATTATTTTTTATGTTTTGTTTTGTTTTTTGAAGTTAATGTGCACATTGTAATTTAGTGCTTTCTGGGGAGAAAGGGGTGAAATTTTGGAAATTAACTTTTACGAGGGGCCCCCCAGATAAGCTCACCCCGGTTTTGGTTGTAACATAACTTTTTTAAAAGGTAACTCTCTGGAGGAAGGAGCGAGAGTTTGGGAAATTTGCTGTAACTTTTAAGAGGGGCTCTCCAGAGAAGATTGCTCCGAATTTGTAAGGTAACTTTTTTAAGAGGGGCCTTTCCAGGGAGAGGAGTGAAGAACTTTGGAAATTTGCTGTAACTTTTAAGAGGAACCCCCCTGGAGACGTATTCACTCCAAATTTGTGGTAACATGGAACATAATGTGCAAGCTCTTACTAATTTGCTAGATGAATTTGGTGCCAGGCCATCTCCTCCGGGCATGGAATGGGCACAGGATAATTGGTGTAATATTCAAGCAATTGTTGATCGAATCTCTACCCTGCGGGCAGGGGCAAGAAAAGGTAAAGGAAAACCTATCATTTGTTCAGTATTAGGTGCAGCTGTGATAACTGCAATTAACAACAAAGAACAGCATCAAAAAGCCCACATGAAAGTGGTTAACTCACTGCAAGAATCAGTTAAGTCTTTGCAGAGGCAGTTGGAGGAACAAGTGGCTACAGCCACTGTCCTCCAGGAAGAGATAAGGAATGAAAGGGCTACAGCCCGTGTCCTTCGAGAGGAGCTGTATGCAAGATTAATGAGAGAAAGTAAAAAAAGAGTCAGAACTGGAATCATCTAAAGAAATATACCCTCTCTCTGACTTAAAACGTTTGTGTGATCAAGTTGAAAAGCTGTCGGTGTCTCTCCGTCCCCTAATTAAAACAGAATACACATATGAGGG